>NW_005353629.1:785871-804374 GCF_000412655.1 Myotis brandtii | reverse complement strand
AAGAGGGAGGGACCACAGGAGGTTGGCCAGCAGCCCCCATGAGTCATCAGGCAGGCCGGCCGGGGGGAGGGACCAGAGAAGGTTGGCCAGCTGGGGGTAGTGACTACGGGTGGTTGGCCGGCCGCGGGAGGTTAGCTGTGGGAGTACACTGACCACCAGGGAGCAGCTCCTGCATTGAGTATCTGCCTCCTGGTTGTCAGTTCACATCACAGCGACCAGTTGACCGGTAGTTCGGTCGCTTAGGCTTTTGTATATTATAGACTAGAGGCCTGGTGCACCAAATTCGTGCATGGGGGGAAGGAGGTCCCCTCGTCCCAGCCTGCACCCTCTTGCAATCCGGGACCCCTTGGGGGATGTCCGACTGCCAGTTTAGGCCCGATCCCACAGGCAGGCCTAAACTGGCAGTCGGACATCCCTCTCGCAATCTGGGACTGCTGGCTCCTAACTGCTCGCCTGCCTGCCTGCCTGGTTGCCCCTAACCACCTCTGCCTGCCTGCCTGCCTGATCGCCCCTAACCGCTCCCTGGGGGGTGGGGCCAGCTGGGGCGAGGAGCTGTGGTCGTTCCGGTCTCTGGTCGTTCCACTGTTTCGGTCACTGGGCTTTAATTATATAGGCTGTTTAAAGAAAAATGTCGTTGCTTTCATCTCAATGAAGTAAATCTCAGCTCTTTAAAAAGATAAAATTAAATTTTCTTGAAATACATGTTCATATGTCTGTCTATCTATCTATATGACAGTACAGATAGACAGAAAGTTTGAAAGGTTAGAATTTGTGGGCTAGGAAGTCTACAATCCCACCACTCTACCATTATTGCATTTCCTTTCAGTATCTATAATAATAAAAGCGTAATATGCTAATAAGACCGGAAGGCCGGACGACCTTCTGGACAAAGCTGGGGCTGTGAGGGCCGAGGCAGCCACCACGACTGTGAGGACCAAGCCCTTTCAGGAATTTTGTGCATCAGGCCTCTAGTTTCTTCATAATATGCATGATTTATACCAATATTGTTATATACACGTTTGCTAGAATATATTTTTTCACCATTGCAAAAGCCTCTAAAATGCTAATATATTTTAATTACCACAAAATAGTTTTAGTTGCAGCTTACTTTACATTATAGCTACACTGAGTTTTTCCCTACTGAGCATAAATCTTGCAATAAACTGCTCTGACCTTTATGGGCTTTCCCTTATTTTAAGTTAATTCCTTTATATAAATGTCCAAAACCCTAAGGCTTAAACATTTTTTATATCTTTTGAATATGTTTCATACAATTCATTTCCAGAAGGAGCAAATACCATTTTTCCAGCCTCACTCCACTCTACTAGATACTCTCGTTACTGGCAGGATGATAAACTGATAGAAATATTCTGGAAAACAGTTTGTCAATATATATCACAAGTATGCATACTCTTTTTTTTCAATGTTAATAGGTATGGAAACACACAGAAGAGCCAGTGAGTACATGCATGGTTATATTCAGAAAACCCAGCCTTCTAATGGCAAAGGAAATATCCATCTTCTGGTCTCTAAGTTTCTGTACTGTTTGAAATTTTGACAGTGATCGTATATCTAGGTACCAATTTTACAAGTGAATAAAAAATAATGCAAATAGATCTTGAAGAGAATAAAAAGATAGAAAAGAATCAATTAAAACAAGTAATTTGATTTATAGTTATGTACACTAATGAAGGCACAATTTAATGCTTAATAAAATCAATTATAACGAAGGTACCATATTATGGTACTACTCTAGGGAAAAACAAAGTAAAGCAATGAAGATATGTCAGAATTTACTATGAAGAGGGAAAAAGGCACAAACCTTTGTTTTCAGAGAGATTTACAGATTTCTGTAACTTCCAGTGTTTGCTACTACTTGACACTTGTACTATATGGAATTCCTTAACACCTGCTTCACTCTATCAAAAAGAAATGAAAGAATCATTCAGGATTTAGGAGCACTAACGTATTCTAATGAAAACAATATTCAAACACTGGTACCAAAGTCAACATTGATTAACATAAGATGAAAATTTTATTTTAAAATAACAATACACATTTCAGAAAGTATGTTATTTAAATTCCTTTAACATTCTTAAAATACACAAACCAACACTGCCATCTAAGAAATGTTTATAATGTATTCCTAGTGGCAAATTTTAAAACACTAAAAATATTCATAATGAGTTACTGGTAGTGTTTAATAGATGGAGAATTATTTGTTCTCAATTTTTAATCAAAACTATATCGTTTTATTTCTTCTCATCTTTCTGATATAACCCATTCCCATTAAGGCAAAAAAATAAACAAAAAACTCTACAAAGTATACATGCATATAAGCATCACCAATGGACACAGACAGTAGCGGGGTGAGGCCTGTGCAGGAGGGTGAGAGTGACGGGGAGAGGTCAATAGGAAAAAGGAGACATATGTAAAACTTTCAACAATAAAGAATTTAAAAAATAAAAGTATATGAAAAAAAAAAACAACTCACAAAACAGAATCCCAATATAAAGTTATTTAAATCACATATGTTTTTATTCTCCTGAAGAAGAGCCAATATGAAAATTAAAATTTTCTTACTCTTTCAATTATTGATTTTTGGGGGGGGGGGGGAGAATAATCAAAGTATTAGTGCATTAACCCTAAATATCCTAAAAAAAAGTGCCCTTACATATTTATGAAGCTAAAAGCAAAGTACTTTATAGAATAATATTTTATTTTAGTAAGTATTTGAATTGAACCACTCTAAAGCTCAGATCCTATTTTAAGTATGAGACTGCATTCCTTTTTAAATAATATTTATTTTTATATTTTGAGTACATAAACAGGAATGGTAAAATGTTTGAAAATCTTTATATAAAGGAAATTGTACTGTCAGAAATGTATGTGAAGGATTATCAAATTAATACTGAATGTGAAATCCTAACAGAACTTTATATAAATTTAATTACAAAAGAGATTCTCAATGATGAGAGCTCTTTTGGGTTGAATTACTAGCATATGAGGCTACATTATCATGTGCAAATGTACCATATTTATGCCACCAGATCCTGTTATTTGGAGACTTAAAATTATAAAGCTAATGGAGAATTAGTATGTTTTCATACTCTGTTCTTGTGAATGGAAAAATATCCATTACTAAAAACAAAGGAAATACTTCAAATAGAATTAAAAACAAAATTTAGTTTTAAACCAACTTACAGTATTGATATTTTCCACATCCACAAAGACTAGCATATTGCCTCCTCTGCCCTCCTCATCTTCAAGAGAATTACTTCTGCAAACTGTGGCACGTACGTTCAAAGATCGGCTGGTGCAAATAACTGCTGTGTGTCTTAATATCCTGTGACTGAAGAAACAAAAAACTGCAAATTTAATCTAAAAACCTCTTCCTGTATATGATTCTCTAATTCCAAATAAAGCTTTTAAAACCTCATCACTCTCAGAATCATTTAAAAATATATATATATATAATAAAGTACAATTACCTAGCTGGCCTAAGTTCAATCAATTCTACTCATTTGGAGGGTACTATTAGTCTCTCTGACTTAGGAAAACAATCTTCATGTAGTAATGTTCTGACTGCCTCTTCTGTGATAGCAGCTCCAAAGAAACTACCTACCAAGTCAACTCCACACTTTCACCTGGCACTCAAAGCTTTACATTTCAAGCTGTATTTACTCCCCTTTGCTTCCTCCTTTATGTTTTACACTGTGGCCAAACTAACTCATTCAGGTTGTAAACCCCGTAAATCTTCATACATATAGTCCTGGAAGACCCACTATGCTCTTGCCTATCCCCCGATATGCAAATTCTGAAATCTTCACTTTCCTTGGAATCTCATTTCATCTCTACTACATTCCATAAAGCCTTCCCTGTTGTCTTGGCCAGAGTATTCTCTATCATCTTCTTGAGGAGAATTAGCACTGACTGAGGATCTGAAATGTTCTTATGCTTACAAATACTGTAACATTTCTCCTCAGAGTCTTATATTTTAAATACTCCATTAAATAAATGTAGCACAGCCCTGACCGATTTGGCTCAGTGGATAGAGCGTCGGCCTGCGGACTCAAGGGTCCCAGGTTCGATTCCGGTCAAGAGCATGTACCTTGGTTGCAGGCACGTCCCCAGTGGGGAGTGTGCAGGAGGCAGCTGATTGATGTTTCTCTCTCATTGATGTTTCTAACTCTCTATCCCTCTCCCTTCCTCTCTGTAAAAAATCAATAAAATAATTAAAAAATAAAAATAAAAGAAATAAATGTAGCACAATCACTCCTAGTTAATTTTATAAAATGACAATGCATTAACACAAAGAAAATATTCTACTGTATAATAGGACAGGCCACAGTCCTTGTGAGAGGCAGGTTTGATTTCTTCAGTGAGCACCATTAAAACACCACCCCAATCACCTGTCAAGCACATACATACTTTTTTTTCATACATTCTTGTGGGGCAGGGGAGGGCACAAGGGAAAAAGAAAGTTAAAATAATTTTCTTCAAACAGAATGACTGCAGGCATGTTGTCTTCATATACAAATGACACTTGTGAACTTCATTATTATGTGATAACTCTCGCCAAAAAACTCAGTTTTATTAAAGAATCATAAAGTTTATAAATAGAGAAGCCACTAAAAAGATTAAGCTAGCCTGGCTGGTATTGCTCAGTGGTTGAGCATTGACCTACGAACCAGGTCACGGTTCAATTCCTGGTCAGGGCACATGCTTGGGTTGAGGGCTCTTCCTTGATAGGGGGCATGCAGGAGGCAGCTGATCAGTGATTTTTTCTCATCATTGATGTTTTCTTCTCTCTCTTCTTCCCTGAATCAAATAAAATATATTTCTTTTAAAAGATTAGGGTAGCTTAATTTTTTCTACTTTTGGCCACTTAGAACTTATAGCTCGCTATATTAGGAACAGCCTCAAATATAAACATCATGTAGCATTTGGAAGGAAGTAATTCATAAAAAAATGACATGTTAGCAAATATCAAAATGTTTATTTGAATTTGTACACATATATTAAACGAAGAGGTTAAATCAGAAGATTCCTAATGCTCACCGTATTTTAGGCAGCTTTTTAACACTTTCATAGTAAAACAGAAAGTTAATTTCATGGACACCTTCTTCATCCGGCCCACGTAACCACAGTGGCAGTTGGACTGAAGCTCCAGGTAGAAGAACAGTGTCTGGAAGGGGAACAGGAATCACCTCTGGCTGACTTCCTATGCCAATGCCAAAGTCTACAGAAGACGCTGACGAGGTGAGTGCTGTACACACAGAGGTAGACTCTGTCACCACAGTCTTGTAAGCACTACAGTTCTCAGAAGCTGAGGGGCTTAGTGGTGTTAGAGCAGCCGTGTTACCACCAAAAGTAAAGAACTCTGGACGTTTACAAACAACCTTCAATCCAGTAAGAGGACATTTGCTGACATTGACAAATTCTACATATGCTTTTCGGATTTCTCCACACAGGAGCCCTGTAGGGAAATGTATAAAGAACACCTGCATTGGAGGGAAAAAATAGTATTATATTGTCTGTTAACAATTCTGACCCACTAGTGAATGAATGACACTTTAAGATGCTATATTCTTTACTAAAGGTTTGCAAGTATTTTGTTCTCTTTGATATCTCCCTGAATATGTGGCAATTAACCCCATTTTAGAAAAGAGATAAAAACCAATGTTACTCAGTAGCAGAGTTCAGTTATGAATTAAAGGAAAAATGTCACTAACAGAGGGTTACTGGCATAATTTCCACAGCTCTGTAGATTACAGACAAGAAAAGTCAAAAGTAATTTAATATGGTTATACGGAGTATGAATTAAATAATTATCAATCAAAAAGTCCTTATCAATATCAACTTGAAAAATAGCTCATTTACTTATACATCATTAAAATGAAAAGATACTAGTACATTATAGGTCTTAAAAGGGAAGAACACAGAGATCCATGATTCCATACCCATAATTTGAGAACTCCAAAAGCTCGAAGAACCTCAAGCTTTCAGGAACTCACATGGGAGCAAAAGCTGAACTTGACTAATGTGGGCTTTATATAGCTTTTCCCATTTAGTGTATTATTCATTTAGTCTATGATTCACTCAAGAAATGAGCTTGATAACCAGGTGCTGCCACAAACTCAACAGGAGTTACATAACACTTTGGGCATAAATATGAACATATTCACACAATTTCTAAAAATTAAGACAAAAAGTGACTTCCAACACACATCTGGCCTTGGGATTTTCAGATATTGTGGACCTACACTAAGAGGTAGAAACATGGGCTAACAACTACTTGCATTTAAAGAATCGTTAAGTATAAATGTCAGAACTACACTGAGAGTATATCAGAAAGGACAACTATAAACAGTATGAGGACAAATGTTCCAATAAAGTTACGGCTGGCAATCCAAAGGAGTTATAAAAATCCAAGGGATATACCTGTGTTTCTTAATCAAAGTTTGAATGGAACTACATTATCACCAGAGTTTAAGGAATCAGATAAAATTTGTGGATATTAGAAGCTTTAAAATGGATATGAGAAAATAAGGGATTAGTGTAGAATCCAAATTATAGGTTAAAAAGAGGAAAAAATAAACAGGCATAGCGTTATATTGAAGACACTGCCTGAACTGATTGGCTAGTGTCAAATAAACTTAAGTGAAGTTACCAAATATATGTGCAGGAATATCAATTTTAAGATGTTACATCAAAACAACTACATGAGTAACTAGTGAGACAGAGTACCACAGCCACACTAAAATATACAGACAACTGGATACTATTAACAAGGCTACGGCATTGGTAAAGATGGGAAAGGTGATGGTATAAGTAACAGATCAGTGATACACCATATGGAGATGTTGTGTAATGTATCTTCAGAATAAAAGTTTTACTAAATATAGTAAGTTGGCTCTTTAAGAAGAATCAACATATCTAGCCTTTATTTCAAAAGCACAGTTACTCAAAGTCCTTTTAAACAGTCGATACTGGTAACAATTTCAATTTAAATGGAAAAGTAAGACCAAGACCTACTAATGTATCTTAAAAATACATGTGTAAATACAAATATGCAAAATGATATGCATGTGGTTATTCACTGTGGTTTTATCTGTAAGGGAAAAGGACTAGACACAAATCAAACATCTATCACATAAGTCTGGTTGAATAAACTAGATATATACACAACATAGTCTATATTAGAAAGTCAGTGGTAACTTGAAGGGGCCTGCTCTTCTCTCTGCTTTTCTATATTAAAATGGTAGTATATACACAACATTTTAATTTTATCTTTTTTTCAATGAGCTTCAGAAATTTTCATCCTCACTTGTTTTGTTTTTGTTTGTTTTTTAAATATTTTATTGATTTTTTACAGAGAGGAAGGGAGAGGGATAGAGAGTTAGAAACATCGATGAGAGAGAAACATCAATCAGCTGCCTTCTGCACACCCCCTACCGTGGATGTGCCTGCAACCAAGGTACATGCCCTTGACCGGAATCGAACCCGGGACCTTTCAGATCGCAGGCCAACGCTCTATCCACTGTGCCAAACCGGCCAGGGCCATCCTCACTTGTTTTGATAAATATTCTATACTAGAAGCCCGGTGCATGAATTCATGCACAGGTGGGGTCCCTCGGCTTGGCTGGTGATCGAGGCCTATCAAGGGGCTGGCCAGCAGGGAAGAGGGGCCGCAGGAGGTTGGCCGGTTGGGGGTTGGAGGGGATGCAGGAAGTTGGCCAGCTGGCTGGGGGGAGGTGCTGTGGGAAGTTGGCCGGCCAGAGGAAGGGGCCGCGGGAGGTTGGCTGTGGGAGCACACTCACCACGCGGGGGCAGCTCCTGCATTGAGCATCTGTCCCTTGGTGGTCAGTGCGCGTCATAGCAACTGGTTGACCAGTCATTCTGTTGTAACGGTCGCTTAGGCTTTCATATATAGATAGATAATAAAAGCATAATATGCTAATTGTCCGACCTATCGGTCAACCGTTCGGTCAACCGTTCAGTCAACCATTGAGTCAACCGTTGGACCAGTCACTATGACGCACACTGACCACCAGGGGGTAGATGCTCAGACCAGTATGTTAGCTTGTGCTGGGGTCTGGCCGATCGGGACTGGGTGAGATGGCCGGACATGCCCTGGAGCCCTCCCGTGGTCCCTCCCTGGCTGGCCAGCCAACCTCCTGCGGTCGCTCCCCGGCCGGCCGGGCCCATCAGCCCCAATTGGGACTGGGCAAGATGGCCCTGATCGGCTCTGATTGCTGGGAGGCTGAGGGACCCCACCCGTGCACAAATTAGTGTACAGAGCCTCTAGAATAAGACATTATTTCATCAGACTGTAGATTGGTAACTTCTTTCACTACTCCTTTAAACTTCAAATTCTATAAAATATTTCTGACATAAGATATTAGGAATAGCTCAACCAGCATGGCTTAGTGGTTAAGCGTCAACCTATGAACCACATCATGGTTCAATTCTTGGTCAGGGCACATTCCCGGGTTGTGGGCTCGGTCCCCAGTGTGAGGAATGCAGGAGGCAGCTGATCAATGATTCTGTCTCATCACTGATGTTTCTATCTCTCTCTCCCCCTCTCCCTTCCTTTATGAGTCAAATACAAACACACACACACACACACACACATACACACACACACACACACACGAGTACAGTATTGACACAGAAAGGGATGAGGGAATAGTACTGAGCCAAACAGGTATCACCTGAAAACAAAATAAAACAGGGTATTCGTACTTTCAGGATATTAGTATATTAGAAAGAAAGTATAATAAGCTTGCAATATTCAATTAATGGTAATTGGAACTAGAAACAAAGTTTGATCCCTACCCCTTGACATTTCAGAAGATAAAATTCCCTTGGATTAAAAATAAAACACATAGAAGTTTGACCAGGTAAGTCTGTGTAATTATAAAACTTAGAAGCAACAAAGTAAGAGACTATCAGATATTATTTTATATAGGTTTAAAACCTTAGCATGGCCCTGACCAGTTTGGCTCCGTAGATAGAGTGTCGGCCTGCGGACTGAAGGGTCCCAGGTTCGATTCTGGTCAAGGGCATGTACCTTGGTTGTGGGCACATCCCCAATGGGGAGTGTGCAAGAGGCAGCTGATTGATGTTTCTCTCTCATTGATGTTTCTAACTCTCTATCCCCCTCCCTTCCTCTCTGTAAAAAATCAATAAAATATATTTAAAACAAAACAAAACAAAAAAACTTTAGCATGGTGAAAGACACCAAATTAAAGTTAAAATAGGTGCAAAATAGGAATGAACAGAAACTAGCACTGAAATCAGTCTATAAGTCTTTTTTTGGCCCTATTTACACGACACTAAATGCAACATAATTAAGCAAGTGTAAAACCTGGAAAGAATATAAGCAGCTCAGTAACAGCCTATGCTCAACACACACACATCACCATTGTCATGAGTATGTTACCTATCCTACTACTATAGGTATAGAATTAGTGCCCACAAAAATCATCCAATGAGAAAAGGGAAATAACACCAATTAAAGGGCTATTAATAGAATTATATGAACATATGGAAGAAAAAAAAATCACATAGGCAAAAAATATGAAGATTGACAAGCCTTGTTATCAGAGAAATGTAAATGAAAGCAGTATCATTTTTCACCAATCTGATTTGCCAAAGTTAAAAAAAAAAAACTGAAAAATACATAGCATGGCAATGCGCAGTCCCACTCCAAAGAAAAGTGCAAACTGCTACAGCCTTGCTGAAGGTAATTTTGTGGTATGTTGCACAAATTTAAATTCCTATACCCTTTGACCAAGCAATTTCATTTCTAAAGTTTAATCTAAACTACAATATGGACACAATATATACATAATGATGTTTACCGAAAAAATGTCAGTAATGAAGCCAAGCCTCACTGTGGCCGCAGCGGAGAAGCCTAGCCTCGAGGCTTGGCTTCTCCCCTGCGGCCGGACCAAAGGCCTGGGTCCCGGTGCCAGCAGCCAGGGGAAGGAAGGCCTATTGTGCGAATCTTCATGCAACGGGCTTCTAGTCAATAGATAAATGGTTAAAATATATTACAATGTAAAATAAAGGAACACCGTATGTAGCTGTTAAAAAAGTTTTCACTGAATGAAAACAATATGTTGTGAAAGACAAAAGCAAGCCACAGGGACAAATGTGCAGTATGATTCTACTTCTAATTACTAAAACCATATGTAAGTATACTATGAAAGTCTGAAAAGAGAAACACCAATTTGGTATCACGGGCAATTTCTGAAGGCAAATGACTAAGCTTATAACTTCCCTTATTAGAGAAATTTGAGGATGCAAGAGGAAGGACTGCCTTCCAGTGTTCACCCTTAGCCTTCATAACCTTGCTTGCATTTGTTCTGCCTCACAGGTAGAGACACCTGATCCAAGGTAGGCCAGAATTCTCTCCCAGAAATTTGAAACTTGTATTAAAGTGGCACGAAAACTGTAAGTTATAAGACTAAGGCCATATCAAAAGCAATACTTTTAAAGGCTTACAAACATTTACTGCTACATTCCCTGGAGCTGCTGAGTCCTTATTATTCTTTGGGACTTATTATTCTATACTACTTCAGTTGGCAGGAGATATCTAATACCCTTCAACTAAATAATGTTTTCTCTTTTTTGGCTTCTGCAAACTAGCATCAGTGAGTCTTCTGCAACTAAAAGACCTTGAACTCCTTCGGCATAAATGCAGAAGTGGGGTGGGGATACAAACAAACAAGTTGAAGGGAACATTGCTTTTTATTCATATTGCTTTAAATTTTTACAGCATTCCCGTATTACTTTTATATCTTTACACACACAAAAAAAGCCATTAGTTTTATTAACAAAAATCTTCTTTTAGAAAAGTTTTCCCAATTTACATTCATATTTTGAGGGTCATATTTCATAACCAGGCTGTGACTTAATGCCAAGTTGCATGATTACCTTTATCTTTGTGAACTGAATTTAATCCTAGCTTAATAATTTTAAAAGATCAATGTAGTATCAGTAACCTCAAAGCCTAAAATTAATTCACTCAAAGTATAATCTGAACTTATAAATAAATAATTAAACCCACAAATTTTTAAAAAGTGAAATACCTCCAACAGTGGCATTTCCTCAACGATTATGGGATCTAATCGTCGATCAGGACCATATGTTATAGATGTTTTCTCTTCTTTTGTGCTGTTAAGTCGAGGACCTTGAATTTCTAAATCTTGTCTCCCTCGAACTGACATGCTCAAGGACTGTTTCCCTGAAATAAAAAACAATCAATGTCCTAGCAAACTTGGTATGTTAATATCAGTTTAGCCTGAATATATGAATACTCTTAAGTTTCAGATTATTTCTCAGAAAATTCTAGACTACTGACTAGCATGGTTAATCAAAGAATTAGGCTTTATTTTCATTATACCTATTTTATGCTGCTTAATTTCTCATCTTAATAGATTTTCTTACTTTGCAGAAAGACTACCTATCACTAAATAGGAACCTGTATTTTTAAACCTATATTTAACCATAATGGCTATTATCCAAAAAATTTCTATCTAAGAGAATGGCTGTGTTGGGAACAACAATTAGATTCAGGTTATGAAAAAGATCTATTCTCGCCCTTGCCAGTTTGGCTCAGTGGATAGAGTGTTGGCCTGCAGACTGAAGGGTCCGAGGTTCAATTCTGGTCAAGGGCATATGCCCGATTTGCGGGCTTGATCCTCAGTGTGGGGTGTGCAGGAGGCAGCTGATGAATGATTCTCTCATCATTGATGTTTCTCTCTCTCTCCCCTTCCCTTCCTCTCTGAAATCAATAAAAATAAAGGTATAAGAACAAAGCATAAATATTTTTTAAAAAATAGTATCTTAAAAAAAATATCTATTCTCAAAGGGAAAAATTCCAAAATATTAAGAGATCAACTTTTCACTTTTACTCATATTCAAATATACTATACTAATACATATACTGATAATAGATATGTGTGCTAATATTTCTTTATAACTACAACTTTCCCTTTTACTCATATTCAAACATATAAGTAAACTAACATAAATACTGATAGTAAATGCATATACTAATATTTCTGGATAACTACATCATCTCAATAGATTGTATAAAGAAAATTAAACTCGTTTAATATTCATATGAGATATCTCCCAAAAGCTTCCACACACAGTGGAGAAAAAATCAAGGGTATTCAACTATCTTTCCTGCAGGACTACTCGGAGCCTTTAATGTTCAGATGGTCACTGTGATATTCCCAGAGCAGACATATAATGTAGCATTTCCTATACTTTGTTTGATCTATATCCCTATTAGCATTTTACATAATAATAAACTACACTAAATCATGAAAAGTCTGCTTACAAGATGCAACTTATTTCAATAGTTAATTCAGGGATTGTTCTCATTAACGTCCTAAAATAACATCTATATATATAAAAGCCCACCGACTGAATGGCGGAATGACCAGTCGCTATGACGTGCACTGATCACCAGGAAGCAGATGCTCAATGTAGGAGCTGTCCCCTGTTGGTCAGTGCACTCTCACAGTGGGAGCGTCACTCAGCTGACCAGGAGGAGCAGCTGCTCCCACAGGAGGAGCAGCCGCTCAGAGGGAGGGTCCATAGCCACTTGGCTGACCAGCCATGCCCACCACCAGTGCACGAATCCGTGCACCGGGCCTCTAGTATACTAGGTTTACCAGTAAATAATGCGGATTTTGTAATCCAAGAAAACAGGATAATTTCAAGAGAAACATCAAAAGTGCTTTATTCAAAGTATTGTGCATCGCTAGCTACAGATGTCCCCATCTTTCAGGTAATTTGTGGATACCATCCCAATAGAACTTTTCTTGTTTTGAGGCAAACCATTCAGAGACCCAATTTTCCACTTCTTCGTATGTTTTGCAGTGCTGCTTAGAAAGTGCATGTGCCATCGATTGGAACAAGTGGTAATCTGAAGGAGCAAGGTCTGGTGAATACAGCAGGTGGGTTAATACTTCCCAGGCAAGATCTTTTAACGCATCTTTAACTGGTTTCGAAGTGTGTGATGGCACATCACCATGAAGCAAAATTACTTTGCCCTGTCTTCTGGAATATTCTGTTCGTTTCACGATCAAAACGTGGTTCAAATTGATTATTTGTTGTCGGTAGTGATTAGTATTAACGGTTTCACCTAGTTTTAGAAGCTCATAATACACCACACCTTCCTGACCCCACCAAACGCAGAGCATTTTCTTCTTTCCAAAGCAATTTGGCCTTGCAGTTGATGTTGATGGCTGACCTGGATCAACCCATGATTTTGTGCATTTGGGATTCTCCACTTTTCATCGCCAGTCACAACTAATCCAAAAAAGACTTTCTTTTGAAGCATATTTTACTGATAACTTTTCGTTTTTCCATTTGTCTTTCGTTCCGTTTATGTGGCACCCATTTTCCTTCCTTTAAAGTCTTTCCCATTGCTTGTAAATAATCAGAAATTGTTTGCTGAGCTATGTTTAATATTTCTACAAATTGTTTTTGAGTTTGACACGCATCTTCATCCAATAATGCTTGTAATTGTTGGTCTTCAAACTTTTTTCAGTTGACCTGGATGGTCTTTGTCTTTCACATTGAAATCATCACTTATAAAGCGTTTAAACCAGCTTTCACAAATATCTTGAGATGGAGCATGTTCTTCATAAGCTTCCTGAAGTATTCAGCAGCACTTTTCTTCAAAATAAAGTAATGAATTATAACTTACTGCAAATGCTCTTTTTTTGGCACGAAATTCGACATTTTTAAGTGTAAAAATATCTATGATATTAACACCTTCAGCCAATTTACCTATGAAGTTTTGAAGCTTGTTGTCAATACAACAAAACAGCATACATATCAAATCGCACATATATATCAACATATGTGTAACTCCATCTATTGAAAAAAATCCGCATTATTAACCGATATACCTAGTAAATTATAATATCCTATATAATAAAAAGGTAATATGTAAATTGACCCTAATGGCGGAATGACCGGGAACGACCCGTTGCTATGACGCGCACTGATCACCAGGGGGCGGACACTCAACGCAGGAGCTGCCTCCTGGTGGTCAGTGCGCTCCCACAGGGAGAGCTCCGCTCAGCCACAAGCTGGGTTGAGAGCTGCAAGTGCAGCAGTGGTGGCAAGAGCCTCCTTGGCAGTGCTAAGGATGTCCGACTGCAGCTTAGGCCTGCTCCCTCTGGGACATCCCCCGAGAGCTCCCGAGGGCACCCGGGCTGCCAGAGAGATGTCTGACTGCCAGCTCCCCGGGGGAACGGGCCTAAGCCGGCATATGGACCCTCTCCCACCCCTCCCCCAGTGCATGAATTTTCGTGCACCGGGCCTCTAGTTAATAAATATATTTGTTACCATAAATGAAACTATGATCTATAGTTTATTGAAAACCATAAATTACTGGTATTAGATTAAGATCCTAAGTATGTACAAGTGGAAAAGAAAAAGATCTTAAGATTCTTAACACTCAGCTTACTTACTTAAAATGTGCAATAAATTAGGAAGATTACTTATAAATGTTGCCCAGGAATTAAAAATATAGTACTAAAATGCAGAATACCATACTCAACTTCAGTGTAAATTTTTTGTTTTTAATTTTGAATTCTTATGGATTCATTCCACTTCTGTTTACTTTGTACAAAAATCATTTATATTTAAATTCAAGTTTGTTTTTAAAAAAATAAGCCTTATCTACTAAAAATGAAGGGCCAAAAGAAGGGATTTTACAGTAAACTGTGTAGCATCTTGTCAACTTAAATAACTACATATAACAATTACAATATTAGATCTAGAAGTGTTCCCTAAGTTTAAAGAAAAAAGTAAACTCTGTTAAATATGTATCTTAGAGTTTTACTCTTCTAAAATTTGTAAAACATCATCTGGGACACCAAAAATATCACCTTAACACTAAAATCCTACTTTCTTCATAGGAGAGATGACAGAATTTAAGATGTTTAATATCCAATGATGTGAAAACACTGGTCTTTAATTTGCTAAAAGACAATATTGAAAAATAGAATATGTTAAGATGGTTTTTGTATTGGCAGCAGAAATCTCAATCAATGGTTTAAATATATTTGGTCAGACTTTATTAAGTTTGGATCAATAACAGAAAAGAGAAATACATATGGTAGAAACTAAAGATTATCAAAGAAAATACATTAGAAGGGAATAAAGTTTATTTTTGAAAAATGTCAGAGTTTAAAATAATCCAAATTATTCATTCTCCCGTCTGACTAAATGCTGAATTGAAAGTACATTAAACCTATTTTTAAAATACCTCATATTCATTTTATTCTATAGAGATTGAATTAAGTACTAGTTTCCTAACTGTTTAGTAATGCCATAGTTTTACCTGTGTGACATCCAGGAAGAGCACCGATGCCATCTACTGTCGTGGAGCCCTGAATAGTGCCCAGATTATAAACAACTCCCAGAATATGCAGCTCCCCTATGTGATGGGGAAAGAGCTTTAGTCTGGCCTGTGGAGATATTTAAGTCACTCTCATTATCTGTTTTCACAGTATCATAAAAACAGTAGAACACCTAAATTCTGTAATGTTGCAGAAATATAAACTCATGACCTAAACTTTTAAATTATCAACTAATATTTCTTATTGGAAAACATTTTCTTCAAAAGAAAGTCTCTAAATTCAACAGATGCCTGGATCCTCATCGATACATTTAATAATAATGAAATCTTCTCGTCAACCAAATATACTGACCGCAAGAAAAAAGCAAAAACTTTTCACCAGACTTCTTAGAAAACTAACAAACCAAAGACCACTGCAAACCTATTCTTCCCACCAATTTCCTCCTGTGCAATCCCAGTATCCTAATCTCCCAAATTCTAGTTTTTAAGAAAACCAGGACCTAAAACAAACTGAATAAACTGATTTTTTAAAAAGTTGTCATCTTTCTTTCAGAAAGACTTAAGACTGAAAAATAATCAATAATTACCACTTTAGATTCTTCACTGTTAATTAAGAATTCTGAAATAACTTCAGTTCCAATCATTTCGGGTTCACTTGTTACCTAAAAAATAAATTATTTTGTAAAATATACATTCTAATAAATAAAGTTATCAGATTATTAACATTCCTATGTATCAACACTAAGAACAACAATAATTATAGTTAGTATTTACTAGGTTCTTACTATGTGCTAAGCAATATGCAAAGAGTTTTACTTTTACAAGGGCAGTAAAGCCATTCAGTAGAGGGCACTTGTTTTTTTTCCCCCCATTTAATTCAGTACAACTCAACTAAGGACAGTAAGTGAAGTTGCAGCCACCAAGAGGTTAAAATCTCAAGAGAGAACGTTCAGCTGCTTATTATCAACAATGGCCAAAATGGCCATTTATCTTAATCTTGCAACAAGAGCAATTTCTCCCTTTCACTCCAACCAGCACCTTTTTCCAAATTGGTTAATTACACATGGGAAAAGTAATGGCAGCCTAAGCAGGATATTTAAAAGATTGGTGGAAAATAAGGGCTGTGGGGAGAGCAAAAAAGGCCTGTCTACTCCAATCAATGACATCAGTAAGGAACTCTAGTCTCTGGCCATGTAACAAGCACAACTAACTGGCTCACACCTGGAGTAAACCTGATCCTCATGACCACAGATTTACTTTTACCATGAGATTAATTTCCCTAAATTCCAGTTCAGCATCTAGTCCATCAGTAGAAATTCATGAAGAAATCCAGAGTTTGAAATTTATAGAAAAAAGAATACCTTCAATATAAGCAATAAAAACTTTTACTCAGCTTTAATAAACCTCCTTTGAAATCTAATTATTAAACAGACTAATATACTTTAAAAGCTAATAGATATTTAAATTTTTTTTCCAGGAGTAAAGGGTTCATACTCTTCTAATATGTATTCCAGGTATCCATAAAACATTAGAAAAATGACTAAAATTCAAGTCAGAATAGAGCCTGGTAAGTCTCATTCTTTCAAACTATTCACAATGAGTATAAGTAATCACAAAATGTATTCAATTAATTTAAACAGCAAGGTTTTAAATAAGCCAATCTTTTTTTAAAAAATGAAACACTTCAAAAGAAAAGTTTAAATAGTTTAAAGTTAATACAACAGATGTCTTTCAGGTTCTCCCTTCATTAATGAACATGAACATGTTGGAATATTTCCCAGTTCCAAAATAATGCTTACCACATTATTAAAGCACACAGGAAGGTAGTACTAAGAAGTAAAATTTATATAAAAGATATCAGTAAATGAACTAATAAATAACTAGGTAAAAAAATGTATTTGTGCAAGTTCTTTCTTTTTCTGTCCAAGTTCTTTCTGATACTATCAACTGGGAAAAATTCTTTGTTCCAGACATTCCTACTTCAAAAATAACATCTTAAATATATGAAGAGCTTATTACAGACATAGTAAAAAATAAATATAATTCAAACAAAAAGAAATACAAATATAAGAATTTCAACTTTACTACCCATCAAGAAGATAAAATATAAAATAGTATAAGATGGCATTTTTTAACCTATCAACTCAAGATTTTTTTTTATAAATAAGAAGACTTCATGTTGCAAAGATGAGATACCAAACCCCATATTGTGCTGGTGAGAAACTCGTTGGTATAACCTTTTGAGAAACCAATAAAATATGAAAATATTTATTCCCTAAAATGTTCTAACTTCATGCCTAGGAATCTTTCCTACAGAAATAGTCATTATAAAAAACACTATGCACCCAAATTTTCATGGACTGATTGATAGTAAACAAATGGCACCTTCCAAAATAACTACCAATAGAGAGAGAAAATAACTTATAGATCATTTGTATGATGATTACGCAAAAATGAAACAGCAAGACATTTTAAAATTACAATATGCAAATAAATCAAAAGAGAATGAAAAAACAATATATATAATATGAGAACAATCCCATTATGTGAGGGAAAAATACAAATGTAAGTTATTGAATATACAGTGAAGTGTTAAAATGGCTATTTCTAAAACTGAGAAGACTTTTATTTTTATTCTTTATATTCTTCTGCATTTTCAATTTTCAACAATAGGTATATAACATACTTTCTATAACTAGGGGAAAAAAGCTTAAAAAAGAGTAAGTACAGTCCACTAAACAGAGAAGTTGAAATGTTATTACAGCATCTGTTATGCTATCACTGAAACAAGCTTATTACAAATACCTTTTAATAACTTACTAGTTCTTTAACTTCTTCATCATTCTTTCCACTGCAATCTTTAGGTTGAAACTTCCAGAGCAATGACAAATTAGTCAACAAAAGTGGAACCTTCAAAGGGTTTCTAAAAGCCACTTCCACTGTGATTGGTTCTATAAAAGAAATGCCTCAGTCAGTAACTTTAATAATCCTATACTTCATCTTGTGTGCAAATTCTTTGAATACGCCTTGTTTCATAGCTCTGAATTTCTGCCTAGACCAGCCGTGGGCAAACTACGGCCCGCGGGCCGGATCCGGCCGG
>NW_005353629.1:784176-785832 GCF_000412655.1 Myotis brandtii | reverse complement strand
ACCCTTTTATGTAATGATGTTTACTTTGAATTTATATTAGTTCACACAAACACTCCATCCATGCTTTTGTTCCGGCCCTGCGGTCCAGTTTAAGAACCCATTGTGGCCCTCGAGTCAAAAAGTTTGCCCACCCCTGGCCTACACTATCCTTTACCAACTTGTAAATGTCTGTTTATCCAGGATTTAGTTTTAAAACTGCCTCCTCAAAAGCAGTTCCTCCATTTCTCTGTACTAGAGATGGCATTCTCTCTTTGGCATTCTAACAGCACTTTGCATCTACCTATATTGGAAGCCCCACCGCCTGCTTTTATAAATGCAGCTCACTAAATTTTTCGTTCCTAATTTATTTTTGCATCCTCAGCTTCTGGTGACTTGGGGCATACAAAACATTATGTTGAATCTACTGTAAGTAAAACAAACTAACAAAAAACCATGTGTAAAAATTCCAGTATATCACCTTCTACAACTGCAAGAGGAAATCTTGAGTTATCTGAAAAACTATTCAAACAGTACTGCGTGGGGTGGAAATTGGGTGGAATTACTCCTTTGTTAACCAAGGCCACAACTTGTTCCTCAAGTTCTCGCCACTGCTGAGAGGATTCATTGTCATACTCTTGATCAAGACTTACATGAGTAGCTGCTTGCTTTTCACCTAAAAAAAAAAGTATCAAAATTAAATATACATATTTATTACTAACTACACTCAAACGAGACACTTTAAATAAAAATCTAAGTTATCTAAATACATATATACACTCACTCTTGCCTATTTCCAATTATCTAAGGGAAAAGATATCCTCTTATTAACCCTCACCTATCTGGAACTCTTCTGGTCTTTTCCTCCTGACTCTGAAAGGATATATTTTCTCTCATTTTCCACAGCAGTTTTATATAAAATACTTCAAACATACAAACAACAACAAAACCCATGAAGAATAATGTAACAAATAATTGTATACCAAAATTTAACAAAAGTATATTTTCATATTATCCCAAAATTATTTTTTTATAAATGTTACAGATCTGTGAAACCCTCTTCAATCCTTCATCTCCACTGGCACCACTTCTTCCCAGAGTTGCTCCAAAGCAGAAGTATAGCATCCTCATCCTTTTTTTTTTTTTACTTTACCATATATGGGTATATACTAAACAATGCATAGAATTGGTTTTTATGTTTGAAATATATAAATGAAATTATATTTGATCTATCATTCTAACTTTTTTCACTCAGCATTTTGTTGTAGGTAAGACCTATGTTGAAACATGTAGAACTAGTTCACTCATGTTCTACAGCATGAATCCTTTATATGAAAACTAGAGGCCCAGTGCACAAAAATTTGTGCACTCGGGGGTGGGGAGGAGGGTCCCTCACCCGGCCTGTGCCCTCTCGCAGTCTGGGACCCCTCGGGAGATAACGACCTGCTGGCTTAGGCCTGCTCCCGGGTGACAGAGGGCAGACCCAATCCCTAGGTGCAGCCCCTGGTCGGGCTCAGAGCAGGGCCGATTGGGGAGTTGGGGCGCCGCCCCGTCATGCACAGAGCAGGGCGGATCGGGAGGTTTCGATGCCACCCTCAGTCACGCTCAGGGTAGGGCCGATTGGGGGGTTGGGCACCGCCCCCTGTCACACTCAAGGCAGGGTCGATGGGGAGGTTGCGG
>NW_005353629.1:753381-782992 GCF_000412655.1 Myotis brandtii | reverse complement strand
TCACTGAAGCAAGCAAGCCTCCTGTTAGCTTCAAGCTGCCTGGCTGCCGGCCGCCATCTTGGCTGGCAGTTAATTTGCATATCACCCTGATTAGCCAATGGGAAGGGTAGCAGAGGTATGGCTAATTACCATGTTTCTCTTTTATTAGATAGGATACCAAAATCTGTCAACTCATGTGCTGCTATTGTTTCATTTTTGGCTATAAAAAACAATGCTGTTATAAATACTTTTTAAATAAAACACTAAATTAGCTCAAGAAACATATTAAGCTTAAATATAAGACTGCTTAGAATTACTTTACTTTAACATGCATTGTATTTTAATTTTGGCCCAGTACTGCCATTCTAAGGCTCAATCCTAAGAAAAAATCCTGTATTTTAGAAAGCCTTACAACAAGAACAACAGAATAGGGGCAACTGTTCTGTACGTCTATGTTCATTTGAAAACTTCCATAATAAAAAGTTAAGTTTTATTCATAAAGATGACTCTTACAACAGGATTTTATATAAAAAAGGATGGAAACAGTCAAATTATATAACAAGCAAATGTGAAAATAAAGTACTTTTATACACTGAATGTAATACATTACAGCCATTAAAAAATTATCAAGATAATACAATTACAGGAGCACTCTTTATATGAGAAAAGCCATTATAATTATAGCTATTTACTTATTAGTTTTTAATTTAGGGCTAAGAAAAAACAATGCAATGATTATCTTCAGATGGCAGAAAGATAGGTGTTATGGTATAGGATTATTTATTTTCAAATATTCTTTAACAACAACACATTATTTTAAGTGGAGAGAGGAAAAAACTTTAAAAAAATAGTCACTAGGAAACAAGGCCAAAAAAACCTTTACTAACCATCTGCTGGTCGTCTGTCATGGCCGAAGAAAACCCGTGTGGCTGAACTGTTAATATATGGTAAAGGAAGCTGCGGCAAGGGCCCATCTGGTGATAGCTGACTTACATTCTAAGAGAAATACAAAAGAAATAAAAAAGAATTTCTGAGTAAACTCCATTTTCCTTATATTTGTTTCCCCATTTGTATTGTTGTTGTTAATCCTCACCTGAGGATATACTTTTCCCATAGCTTTTTCACAGTGTGGAAGGGAGAGAGGGAGGGGAGAATACAGAGAGAAACATCAATGTGAGAGGGACACATTGATGGGTTGCCTGAAGTGAACCCACAACCCAGGTACATGCCCTTGACTGGGAGTTGAACCCAAGACCCTTTGGTGCACAAGCCAACACTCTAACCACTAAGCTACACCAGCCAGGGCTGCTTCCCCGTGTTTTAATACACAAGGTATTAAAAACATGTTAAGCAAAAATAGTAAGATAAAGAATTACTAGTTTTACTTAATAGATCAGAGATATAGAATTTAGAGATTTATTCTGGCCCAAGAAAGTCTTTCTAAGATTATTCAGCTAGTTAGCTCTCTTTGGATGCTAAACTTCCAAACATTATCTTGGTATTCATTTTACTTCCTGTGACTCATTACAGCATCCTATCTGCCAAAATTTTAATCCACATGATTTTAAATTAATAAAGCATAAAGGGTAATTACTTCCTACAGGACAGAAATGCAATAGTATTCACTCTTCAAAGGACTTTACAAAAAAATTGTAACTTCCAATTTTCCCTATAAAAGAATGCTTTACATCTCCTATCCTTCTGTGTCAGGGAAATATTTTTCCTTCAATTTTTCTGGATTACACCATAATAATTTGTCTACTTCCCACAGATCCATACCTCATTTTTCATAGCGAAAATAGAGGGGATATACTTTCCACAGAGTGATATGAGGACCCAATATATTATAAAATCAATTAAGATTTTTTTTTTAAAAAATCCAAAAGCATAATAATGAAATAGTCCAGAAAACATGTAATTTCTTTAAGATTCCAAGAACAGCCACAAATCAAATATATACTGAAATATTAAAATTCTTTTTTGCCCTAGCCAGTTTGGCTCAGTGGATAGAGTGTTGGCCTGCAGACTGAAGGGTCCCAGATTCGATTCACGGTCAGGGCACATGCCCCATTTCAGGCTCATCCCAGTAGGGTGCATGCAGGAGGCAGCCAATCCATGATTCTCTCTCATCACTGATGTTTCTAGCTCTCTCTCTCCCTCTCCCTTTCTCTGAAATGAATAAAAATATATTTTTTAAAAATTTTTATCTTTTAAAGAACTCTGGAAGGGCAATGCAACTCTGAGCTATGACCAAAAAACAGCTTGTCACACTTTATTATGACAGATAATTATATATACACTAGAGCAGCAGTCGCCAACCTTTTGGACCTCACGGACCACCAGTGGTCCACGGACAACTGGCTGGCTACCGCTGCTCCAAAGATTTCCTTAAACCAGTGGTCACCAACCTTTCGGACCTCACGGACTACCAGGTGTTTGCCCACTGGTTGGCGACCGCTGTACTAGAGACCCGGTGCACAAATTCATGCATGGGTGGGATCCCTCAGCTGGCCAGTGATGGGGGGAGAGGGACCACAGGAGGTTGGCTGTGGGAGTCCACTAACCACCAGGGGCAGCTCCTGCGTTGAGCGTCTGCCCCCTGGTGGTCAGTGCACATCATAGCAACCAGTCATAACGGTCACTTGGGCTTTATATATATAGATATTCTAATAAAACTTTATTAGACTCCTGCTGGATAGTACTAAATATTAAGCTTTGTGCTAAAAATGATTAAAATTTTAATATCTACTCCAGAAACTATGTATTCACCTTGTAAACATAAAGATATTCTCTGAGGAAGGACCCTTGCTGAGCCGCAGATTGTTTACTTTCGTTGATTAAAATATGCCTGAAAGCAGACACAGCATTGTCCAGCTGCCTAAGAGTATAGGATTGGCGCCCAATAGTGAAGTTAATGTGATCCTCTGCAAGAGACCAGCCTTTTCCTTTGTAAACTTGCATGGCTTGACAATAGCAGCGTAAAGCATGCTTTTTCTGTAAGAAAATAAGCACAACAAAGTATTACACAACAAATTCAAATTTCTCTGGGACTGAAAAAAATAAATACGCGCACACACACAATCAAGTAACTAGTAACTGGTCCTTCCAAGGCTGGGATAATGAAGAAAACAAAACCAACATTTTGGAAAACCTCTCAACAATTACTACTAAAAACCAAGAGGTCCTACAGCAAGCAGCAGTTTTGTCCAAGGGCAAGAAGTCTAAAAGTCAGAAATAATGATGACTTCATGAACTACCACCTGGGAGTTTCCAAAGCAGTAGCGTTATGGAGTTACCGATTAGTTAGAGGCTTGGTTGTTAGCTTATCTCAATTTTGTTAGGGTCATCTCTCTTTATACCACTGCACTGGGCTGAATGGAAATACCCCATGTGTGCTAAAACTGCATATGTGAGTATACAGTTGTATACACACACACATTTTTAAACTAGTTTTGTTTGTTTGGTATTATTTAATTTTTTTTGCCCCCTGCATCCTGCCACATCTGAGCAGATGTTTGGAATTAATCAGCTATAATCACTGCCACCTGCTGAACTCAGACAACTTCCTAAAGATGGAATTTGGTACCAAGGAAGAGGCCTCCCTCCACTAAACCTTTTGCTTCAGAAAATACTCTTGTATCCACTCCCCATCCCAGGGTAGATTACAAACTTTGCACCATGTATTGCCAGAATTATTTGTTTCTTTAAGAAATGTTTTCTTTATAAAGAGATAATGAAAGCAAACCACAGTCATCTACCACTTGACAGCATGCAGGGAACCACCATCTGACTGCTGCTACCACTCTCTACCTCCAGCAAAGCTCCCTCCAACTAATGCTCGAATGGACCCTGGGAGTTAATGAAGATCTCTCCAACCCAACTGCTTCTGGGGACAAAGAAGTCTTCTACTCATTTACTACTTAGTAAATGCCATCATAAAGCACCCTGGAAGACAACGGAAGAGCAGAGCTGAAGTGGGGGGAAGGTTCAACCCCTACTCAATAGTAAATGCTGTTTGAATGCATTCACCTTATCTGGATTTTCACATATATGATTTGGTTTAGCCTTACACAAATTGGGGCAAAATTCCAAATGTTTTTGTTTTTTTTTTTAAAAAGGAGGCTCAGAAAAATTGCTCTACCAAAGTCAAGTTGTGAGTAGAACATCAAGGTATTTTTTTCACTGTATTCCCCCATTCAATCTTGGCTGCCACAATCAGACAGACAGAAAGCGGGAGGACCCTTTTTTCTTGCATCTGCACTGGAACCTTGGCAGCAACAGTAACTGCTCCAGGTCTGTCAAATAGACGCACAGAATTTCAAGACTGAATCCCAGACTTTTCTAAATCCAAATCTCATGCTCTTATCAACATAAAATATTACACATTACCTTGAAACAAAATTTGTATCCATCTTTAGGATTAATATTAAGTCATAAAATATTGACAAATGACATACATTTATAAAATAAATAACAAATTATAACAAATAGAAACTAAAATAATAAGTTGTTTTCTTTTTTAAAGAAAATGCACTCACCTGTCCTGCTTTACTAAACCGATGGCCTGCCAATATCATATGAAACGCATATTTTCTAACCATGGGACTCTTCATATTTATAAAGCAGTGAGCTGCCTGTTCCAAAAGAAGAGCACTTCGAAGATCAGAGTCCTGTTGAATGTTTAAGAGAAAA
Source organism: Myotis brandtii (assembly GCF_000412655.1). NCBI lineage: Eukaryota > Metazoa > Chordata > Mammalia > Chiroptera > Vespertilionidae > Myotis > Myotis brandtii. The sequence goes on along the minus strand of NW_005353629.1, from coordinate 778,321 downwards.
GGTGAGTTTCACAAAATTAAAAATAATGGGTGAAAAACATTTACTTTCTTAATAAATAACATATTCAATGTTTAACTTAAGGGTATCTGAGGACAGAGAGGAAGGGGTAATCCAATCCTGATAACTCTTTTTTCCAATAAGCACATTAAAAAAAAAACCTTCAGAAAACACTCTACCATGAAGTATTTTCTTTTGCTTTTCATAAAGCCCAATGCCTGGTTATGACATACACCACGTAAAAAAGTCTCTGAAGAAATGCAATCCCTTTTCAAATGGAAAAACAGTATGTAAACTGAGAATTTAATACAGATATACTGATTAATGATAAACCAGAAAATAGAGCACACACAAACACACACAAAAAGATTCACACCAATCTAATTTCTTCTGCAAATTGATCTGTGACATCCCATTGTGTATTTCCCTCCAAAAAAAAGGAAAAATAAAAAAATGTGTGTAAGTTATAAAATAATTTAATCTATTACTTTATCCTCCATAAAGTTTTATTGTATTTGAAAAGAATTCTTAATTTTGCTGTGATTCAAGTGGACCAAAAAAGCTACTGCATTAAAAAGTTCAGAAGGCTTCCCCTTCAAGGAGTATTGCCTGCTATATTAATAAATGGCAAAACTCAAATTATTTCCGCCTCAACTGAATCTTACAACAGTGTCTACAAAAACCACATACTGCACTTACACCCTAATCCATAAGAAAAATCTTTCAACTGAAAGAGCCATCATTACTTTCTAAATCACTGAGAGAAAGTACTGAAGGTTGCTGTTCACCAAAACTTTCTCTAGGGTTCCAGCTACTCTCAAGCAGAACTTACCATGCCCTTCCACGTGTTCTGCTGCCATTATTTTCCCCAGGGAAAGTTGAAAACAGAAAACATTGACTTTAAATGAAATCATTTCAACAGATTATAGTTACATCAAAAAGTATTCAGACACTATTATAACTATCTCTGCAGCAATCATAAAATTATATTAGAGTTGGAACAGATCTGAGGAAACACTCCAGAAACATTCAGTAAACGGTAGATATTCTCTATTTTAAACCCCTCAGGACAAAAACTAAATAATCAGATAATGTTTCTGGTAACTAAGAGCCAAAAGCTAGTGAGGAAATTAGGAATATACAATTAGCAAGTGGTTCTATATCAATGCATCAGAATTACCATGGGGGGGTGGGGGATTGGAAGCTTACATCTTCATTTTCTTAGGACAATATTTTCTTTATTTTAAATTAATACAAACTCTTTTTTCCTTAAAGACTAAATGTTTGAAGAAAAAAAAGTGAACATTTTTCTTTCCCATCCCATGCCTCATCCAATTTGTCAGCTTAAAGTGGTATACTAGTATATATATTACATGTGTGCTTATATGCTAGTTTTTTAAAAATACACATACTTTTCTATGCATAAGTGATACTATTTTGCTTTTTAAACTTATTATCATGGACATCTTTCCAAGACATCTACATCTCTCATTTCTTTTAAAGCTACATTGTATTCCATTACACAAACATACCCTAATCTATTAACAGTCTCCAACTGATTTATTATTGCTTCAAACTTTTCTAACTATAAGAAAAATTGCTTCAATAAACATTTTCTAGCCCTTGCGGGTTTGGTTCAGTGAACAGAGCATCGGCCTGCAGACTGGAGGGTGCTGGGTTCGATTCTGATCAAGGACACATGCCTGGGTTGCGGATTTGATCCCCAGTAGGGGGTGTGAAAGAGGCAGCCAATCAATGAGTTTCTCTCATCACTGATGTTTCTATCTCTCTCTCCCACTCTGAAATCAATAAAAATATATTTACATTTTTCTAAACAAATGTGACTAATTATATAAATACTAGAGGCCGGGTGCATGAATTTGTGCATGGGTGGGGTCCCTCAGCCTGGCCAGAGATCGGGGCTGTCTCACCCAGTCACCTTTGGGGGTGATGGGAGCCGGCCGGGGAGGAACCTCGGGAGGGCTCCAGGATGAGTCTGGCCCTCTCGCCCAGTCCTGATCGATCAGCCGGACCCCAGCAGCAAGCTAACCTTAGCGGTCAGAGCATCTGCCTCCTTGTGGTCAGTGCTTGTCATAGCGACTGGTCAGTGATCAACTGAATGGTCAAACAATTGTTCAGACACTTAGCATATTACGCTTTTATTATATAGGATTTTTATTAGACAAATTTCTGGAAATGGAACTGCTGACTTAATGAAAGCTATGCTTATACTTCAAATTCTAATCAAGACAGACAAACTGCTACAAAAAGAAGTACCCATATATATTCTTATCAACAGAGAATGAGAGTATATATTTTCTCTACTCAGCCCAAGATCATTTTTTAACATCTATCTCTTTAATAAAAATGACTCTTTCTCAACATACATTTCTTTAACAGTAGGTTGTTAATCTTTTCCTATGTTTAAAGGTCTTTGCACTTTTTTTGTGAATTGCCTATTTATACTCTTTTGTGAATGGGTTTTTGTGATTATGTGGTTTGTAAGAGCCCTTTGTACACTTAGTAAGTATCAAGCCTTTATCATACATTTGCAAATAGTGTTTCCCAATTTTGACACGAAGGAGTTTATTCTTTAGAAGTCAAGCATATTATATTTGCCGTTGTTTTCAGGATATTACATCAAACTCGGAAAGGATGTTATCATTCCTAGATTTTTTAAATGCTCTCCTGTATTTTCTTCTAGTTTTTTTTGTTTGTTTTATTTTTCACATTATAATCCAGCTATAGTTACATTATCATGTAATGAATAATCCAACCCCAAACAGCTAGCTACAAGTCACAACAGCATTCAGTGAATTATCTAACACTCTTCACTAAATTAAATGACACCTAATCATATGTATTTAAATTCTCATTCCATTCCTCTGTCTATTCTTATCACTGTAAACAGTTTTAATTTCTATTGCCTTCAAATGCATTTTAATAAATAGAACAGGTAATTCCCTCTAATTACTTTTTCTATTTTGGAACTTTATTCAGACTTCTCAATAGAGTTTCACAGTTTTTTCTCTCAGTTCTATATATTTCTTAAGTTTATTCCTAGCATGTGTGCACACATAACATACAAACACACACACACAAAGAATAAATACGTATTTTTAAATTGCCAATGAAACATCATTAAATTGCAAAACTTGGATGGGCAGCAACCCTGGACATTCTGATTAATATAAGGATATGCCATAGATATCTTTGATAGTGTGTAAATGACTCTAATATATAATCCAGATGAGAACGAGCACAGTAAACCCTCAGCTTTCTCAAATTTAACCCTCAAGGACTGACCAATTTAGGAGAGACCTGAAAGTCCATGGCATGTATCAATTTAGCTAAAGCAAAATTTGACTCTTTTATCCAGTAAAGCTGTTGTCTGAGAAAGAATGAATTTTCAGATCTGAATAACTACATTCATATCTCATTGCAGCTTAGTTCTTTGTTAGCTCATCTCTTTCAGTGACACCTCTAGTAGAAAAAACCACTGCTTTGAAACACACAAAAAAGCCCTGAAAAGAATGACAACTGCCATGAATGTTTTTGAAAGGAAAATGAAAGAATCTTAGTGATAGAGTTTTACTCAGAGAGCAGAAGCTATGAATGAGTTGAAGAAGAATATTTTATTTTCTGTCATTCATGGTATGACAAGCCTATTATTCTATATCATAAAGAGCTAATATGCTAATTAGACCGAACAGTCAAACAACCATCCGGATGACATTCTGGACAACCGTCCGGATGACCTTCGGATGAAGCCGGGGCTGCAAAGGGCTGCGAGGCCATCTGAGGCTGCGAGGGCCGGCCGAGGCAGCTGGGGATGCAATGGCCGAGCCCCTTGCACAAATTTCGTGCATCGGGCCTCTAGTATATACTATAAGGAAGAAGAAGAAGAAGAAAAAAACCTATGATACCACTTTAACAAGAACTCTAGCCTATAAACTTTGCCCACAACCAAGAGGTAATTTTAACAAAAACTGAAAGGGCCCTGACCAGTTTGGCTCAGTGAATAGAGCGTCAGCCTGAGGACTGAAGGGTCCCAGGTTCGATTCCGGTCAAGGGCATGTACTTTGGTTGCGGGCACATCCCCATTAGGGGGTGTGCAGGAGGCAGCTGATCAATGTTTCTCTCTCATCGATGTTTCTAACTCTCTATCCCTCTCCCTTCCTCTCTGTAAAAAATCAATAAAATATATATTTTTTAAAAACCCTGCCTTCGGGAGAATGTTTTTTTTTAAAAAAAAGCTGAAAGGGCAACATTAACTTAAATTATGAGGATAAATATAGGGGGAAATCATCTAAGCTAGGAGGCGTGAATAAACACCTCCACCTTGTGAATAAACAGAAGCTTAACTGAAATCAACTCCCAGGATGGCTGTAAGATTTTTTTCTTCACCCAATTGTGAGGTTACCAGGAAAGGTGCTACCAGCTGATCAATTTAACACAGGACAGTTCCTCCCAACCTGGAGAAATTTATAAAAACTGTTGCTATTACTCTCCCTGGGAAACTGATTTAATGTCTTTAAATGCAGTAGTAGACAAAAAGAGCTATAAGACTAGAATAAATGTTCAACACAGAAACAGACACAAGCAGAGGAAAAGCATGCCTTCTTAAACAGCAAGTTCCAGCCCACTCTCCTACGTGGAGGTGAATGTGGCATGCCTTGTCATTAAGCTGGGACTGCTCTGCCACGCTGAGAACAACACAATATACCATCCACTTGCCCATCCATTTGCAGTCCAAAATAGAAAGTCAAAGCACAGCTCTTTTCACCCAGGCCTCCCAGCTTCTTTTGCTATAATGGTATTAGCAAAATCTAACAAGCACAATTCATAAATGTCAAGAGTATGTAACGCAGTTCCCTATCCTCAAGACGAGTGAACTTTTTACGATATTATGCAGCCCTCCTAGTTAATGAAATACATACAATAAATACACATTAGTTAAAATTTAACATAACTTTATATACATTATGCCTAGAAGTCTTTACTTTTAAACTGTCTCAAAGAAATATCTGAAAGGTACAACAGAGAAGGCCACTGAGAATCACAATTTCTGGAGAAATAGAAGCCACACATCACTCCAAAGTAGTAAATGACAATGATAAATTTGCTAGAATTTCATGACAAAATAAATCATCCAAGTTTGAAAAAGAAAAGTGAAAGCAAAGAGATAGAAAGGAAAAGAGAACAAGGACAGAAAATTACAAGGTTAAAATGCAGACAGAAGGATTTGCTCTAAGAAAATTTTATCCAAGCTCCTAAACCATAAATTCCTTTTATATTCACTGAGAATCCCTAGGTTGAAAACAACAGCAACATATTCAAACCCAAGTAAAGATTACTTATTATAATACAGAACATCAACACACAGGAGCCTATATTCAGCTCTATCAAACAGTTTATGTCTGGCAACAGTTCATATTGGTCAGTGTTCATGCAGAATCAATTATTAAACATTTTTAATATCATCTCTCAACCTAATTAGTTATATCATACAGAAACCTTTTGAAAACAATTAAGGTTCAGTTCAACATTTGTAAATCACATACCATGTGCCAAGCCCTGTGTTAGGCACTAAGGATAAAAATATAGAAGGTAGCACAGTCCCCTACTCTCAAAAGCTCATAACTTAAATGTAATATGACAAGTCAGGTCTCACAGCACTGTAAGAGAGGGCATGGCAGAGACACTTAGGACAACCTGGTGTACTGCAGATGACTATATGAAGGACTTAACAGAAAAAGGGCCAGGAGAAGGACATTAAGGAGATGAACCAAGACATTAGGAGGGATATTTAAGAAGTTAATCACCCCCTCCCCCAACTGTGTTACTGACAGGTAAAAGAATATGGGCGCATCTCAACTAGTTTCAAAACCTTGAGCAAATGAGAAGCTACCTGGTTATGACCATTTAAGATCATGATCTATAAGGTAAGAAAGTTTATATGGCTACTCATTGGTATGTCAACTTAAAGATAAGTCTAAAAGGCAGTTGGCCATACAAATCTAAAACTCAAAAAGTCAGGGCTGGAGACAGATTTGAGAGTGAAAATCATGCCTATGAACAAATCACCCCCCAAAATATATAGAGTGAAAAGTACAGAATGGTCCAAAAAGTAAAATCATAGTGAATAGCCCTGGCCGGGTAGCTCAGTTGACTGGAGCATCATCCCATATACCAGGTTACAGGTTCAATCCCTGGTCGGGGAGCAATTGATGGATGTTTCTCATATTGATGTTTCTCTCTCTCTCTCTCTCTCTCTCTCTCTCTCTCTTCCTCTCTCCCTCCCTTTCTCCCTCTGCCTTCTTCTCTCTCTAAAAATCAATAAAAACATATCCTCGGGTGATAATAATAAATAAAAATGTAAAATAAATAAATAAAACTGTAGTGTACATTACATTAAAATTTAAGGAGCAAAGGAGGTGTTTGATTTCGTTCTTCTGTTCTTACGCACGTTCATCTAAAAATGTGTCTTTAAACATACTTTTAAATAAATTACTACCATTCTTTACAAGTCTGTAGAAATGCAACTTAATGTTATAAATCTTTAATGGCAACTATAAATGGATTACTTTTTCTCTTTTGAAATATTCATATAGATTTTTTTAAATTCCTGAGTGATCACTCTTTTAAGTATCAATTTTACATGAGGAATGATGCAGACGCTTGTTTAATTGTTGTTATGCATAGGTCACAACCTAATTCACAGAATATGTATAACACGTTTGTGGTTAATAATAATGTAGACTTAAATCTATAAATAAAATCAGTTTATAAAATATTGCATATAAAATTTATTCAAATAACTAAAGTAGCCATGTTATAAATTCCCAAAGAGAGATTCCCCTCTAATTTTGTTTTACACATCCTCAAAAAAAATGGGACACTTTCTAAAAATTATGAAATAACACTAATTAAAACAAATACTACACAGTTTCAGTACCTCACTGGTCAACCGTATTAGAAGAGCTGCAGCCTCTGAATATTTGCTTTGGCTTTTTAAGATTTCAGCACTAAGCAATACACATCTTTCAGCCAATATCATATTCCTAAAAAAATAAAAGACAAGAAAAATATAATCAGCACTACAATAATATCTTTATACATCATAGTAACTATGTGTTCAACAAACGTTTCCAATTCTAGTTTTCGAGTAAAAAGAAATCCATGTCCTTGTTTTCCACTTACCAAAAAAGTTTAAAAGAACCCTAAGAATTCTCATAACTATTCAAAGCTTTTCATCATATAATTTTGTGGTAAAAATACTAAGTAAAGTCACATTTCCAGTGTGCAAAACGCTAAGACTTATCTAGTATCCATAAACCAGCAGCTATTTAACAAATAAAACTTGCTCAGAACAGAAATGAATACAAACTTTTCACTCTTATTTCTGGCTCCCTTTGCTACCTCACTCTCCTAGCTCTTTTTCAGTCTCCTTCAATCCTTCCTCTTTCTTCACAGAAAGCTGTATCTCCTGCCAGAATCTCCAAATCTATTCTCAAATAGATTACATAAGGTATAATAGGTAAAATTCAATATTGGCTCCACCATTTACTAGCTGTGTGCCCTTGGGCAAGTTAAACTCTTAAGTTTCAGTCTTCTCATCTGTAAAATACAGATCATAATCGTACCATTTTATAGGCTTAAGATTAAATGAGCATGTAAACTACTTTGGCATAGTAGCAAATGCTGAACACTCAATAAATGTCAATTATTAGTATTAGTGTTGTGCTGTAAATATAACATCATGACAAGTACTACTTATACTCCAACAACACTCTAAGACAACCCATGCATGGTACATAGAAAAGTCAGATTAATCTTCCTGAAAAACAACTTTTATTATGTCAAGGCTATACTCAAATATTCAGTAAGTTCCCATTTACTACTACATAACTCTTAACTTCAGCTTAAATAATAGAGGGTTGAGGCTCCCCACAGTGATTTCTCTCACACCATCTTTCCATATGTACCACCCAACACTTTTAATACTCTCAAACCCCCTAACCTCGCCAGGGCTCAATTCCCTTTCTCTAGTCAGGCAGCATCCAAAACATCATTCCTGCCAAACACAATTTCTGAATTGTCTTTATGTCCATCAAATCCCGACCACCTTTCTTTCAAGGTCTATTCCCCAACCATCCCATGAAACTCCCTGACTACTTCTGGACCAGCTCAGAGCCTCATTATAAGTAATGAGTTCTAACAGTTCTCACGATGTGAACAACACATTTCTCATTTCCTTCCCTGGACTATTATTGAACTGTTTGTGTTTTGCCTATTTAACAATGAAAGTTCAAAATGGCTAACTCCTGGTTTAACAGCGGTTAAGGTTAGATGTTCCCACAATACAAATCACCCTCAATATAACATGTAGCCTCGACATTACATATAACCAATTCCTGAGCACAAATCCAAATAAAATAGGAAACACTAGTTTCAGAAAATTACCTCATCTTGTCTCTGACTATATTAACTTGTATGAAAAACGCAGAACCATTTATATTCGATAACAATATAAATGCCAATTTACTTCTAAATGGAAAGAACATAAATATTCTAGCCACCTACTTGCAGATATCCCTGTACGTTTGGATTGCTGTATCCATGTAATGTGCAGGGTATGGCCTCGCTGCTCCTTGCTGAAGAAAAGCGGACACTGCTGCCATTTCCTGGAAGAAAAGACATTCTTCACACTATTTCAGAAATGCTTGTGGTTCAGCATTCAGGAAGCCTAAATACTGGAATGAAATTTGATGCGATTTTTATGCATGTACATGTACAAATTTTATAGCCTAACACTGACTTTAAAAATATACTTAAAGCTTTTAAATTTTAAATTCTCTAGTCAAATTTCCAAGTCTGTTATTCAGTATTTAAATGAGATTTGGGGGAAAAGAAGAAAAAATGAGATTTTGAAGAAGACTCAGTGAACACTTTTGAGTGAGGGCACATATATCTACCACATAAGTCTAGCTTAAGATTTCAGCTGCCACCTCCTCCCTATTATTCCCCTTTTCTCAGTAAGTAGAGAAGAGACCAATGATAGGAACATACAGAGACAAAATGAAATACATCTCTTTCCAATTATTGGCATTAAAATATGAAGAACAGAGCTCACAACAGCTTGCACTATATATATTTTCAATTATTTTCACGCTCTAGTTTATATCCTTACCCTAACAAAAGCACAAAGACCATTTCTAAGACCTATGTTACTGTCAATTTTCTAGGTCTTATTTCATTTTCAAAGCCCATTTTCTTGTTAATGTCTATAACAGCGGTCTCAACCTGTGGGTCGTGACCCCTTTGGCTGTTGAACGACCCTTTCACAGGGGTCGCCTAAGACCATCCTGCATATCAGATATTTACATTACGATTCATAACAGTAGCAACATTACAGTTATGAAGTAGCAACGAAAATAATTTTATGGTTGGGTCACAACATGAGGAACTGTATTTAAAGGGCCAGAAGGTTGAGAACCACTGGTCTATAACTTTAGTTAATAATTCAAATAATATACAATGGTGCTAAAAGACTAATAAAGGTTAAAATACAGGTTTCATTTTCTTAGTAAAATATCCTACTATGTCCAAAATTGTTTTAATCTTCACCTAAGGATATGTTTTCATTGCTTTTTAGAGAGGAAGGGAGAGAGAAAGATAAGAAGGGAGGGAGGGAGGGAGGGAGGGAAGGAAAAAGAGGTAGGGAGGGTACTTAATAAAAATTTAACTAAAAATAAATGAAATCTTTATTAAGGTAAAGGGAAAAATTGTTAATGCCAATCTACTTTTAGGATAAGTAAATGTATTCCTCTGTAACATTTTTTTAAAACACAAAAATAATTTAATTACCTAAAAACTAGGATATGATTAAAGCCGTTAACCTGACAGACTATGATTTCCATGACAATATGAACTGTATGTTTCAAAGTTCCTCTGTATCCTCAGGACCCAGAAGTGCCTGCTCCAAAATTTAGTGAATAAACCAAATAAAACTGTCATATCCATGTGACAAAATATTCTACAGCTCTGAAACGTATTTTCTTAACTAGTTTATATTTTAATATACATAATGAATTTACATAGTTCTATGTTGCATAAAAATATCAAATATATTGACTATGTAGAATTATACTATACTTACATTATACAAAAAATACATACTTACTATTTATGTTTTTGTCTGTGTTCCAGTTACAAAGACACATGTTTTAAGAGGACAGTTCCAACATTTTTTCCCCAAGGCCTATTACTTTTAGGGCAGCTTTTACAGACTACAAGGATTTTCACGCATGCATACATTATGTTATAGCAATAAGCCTTTATTTTCCAGTGCTAAACTATTTTCTCTCATATAGCTACTAGTAATATCTTCATCTAAATGGCTTAATGCAGTATTTATCATACTACAGATAAAAAATGAAAAAACTTAAGTGTCATAAAATCATAGAAATTTTTGCCATATCTTTAGAAGATTTTTACCCCCATACAAACATTAAATTTGCAGGTACATTATGTAAAATTTAATAATTGTAAATTTAAACCTATGTTATAAGGTATTAATGAGATGACATTCAGTATGTGTGATTTCATTAACTTACATTAGATGACTGTAATAGAAAAATCAGAGAATGTCTAACCAAGAACAGTTCACATAATTTTTTTTTAAATATATTTTATTGATTTCTTACAGAGAGGAAGGGAGGGGGATAGAGAGCTAGAAACATCGATGAGAGAGAAACATCGATCAGCTGCCTCCTGCACACTCCCCACTGGGCATGTGCCCGCAACCAAGGTACATGCCCCTGACCGGAATCGAACCCGGGACCCTTGAGTCCGCAGGCCGACACTCTATCCATTGATCCAAACCAGTTAGGGCTCACATAATTTTTTAAAACACTTGAACACAGCATATTTTCTGTTCCTGAACAAGATGGTCAAAAAGTTAGTTGACTTTTTCACTAAAAATATTACAGAAATAAAAAGGAAGAGTAATATAATTTTGCTATTTTAGCTTCACATTTTTACATTACCCATTTTAGTTTTATATATACATAGGATTAAAAAATACAAAACAGAAGCAATTAAACAAGTGTCTACATCATAATGACCCAACGGAGTATTTTAACCCTTTGAGTGCCAACCAATATCCTAGGAACTATGCTAAAATTGCCAAGGCATTTTGAGTTAAGGTTTTTAAATTTTTTTTCCCACATAAAGAGTGAACTACTAGCATCTAATAGTGACACTGCAGGAGGAGCGCGATAGAGCTCCCGGCACTTTTGGCGCAAGACAGGAGGAGCGCGATCGTGCTCCCCGGCACTCTAGAGGTTAAGTTCTTATACAGTTTGTTCTTCACACTTTTGTTTATAAGCTTACATGTTTTAAAGAAAACTAAGTAGAAAGTAACAATGCTAGTTTTACTCTTTTCTAGGCACAGGAAGCAAATTTTATATATATATATTTAAAACAACTTTTCAAAAATACTGAAAGGTTATAACAAGTATAGAAAATTCTTTCTAAAACACCTAAGTTTACACACCAATTACTGACATTGTACCATAGGTGGTACAATGCTAACTGACAGCTTATTATATACAAGGAGGTATGCTAAGCACCTTACATGCCTTATACCTTATCAAATCCTGTGCCATTAGGATTCATATTTTATAGACAAGAAAACCGAAACTTACAAATACTCAGTAATTTACATAAGCGAACAATCTATCTTACGTCAAAATACATGTTCTAAACCAATTTATAGTCTTACATCAGGAAAAAAAAATTTCAAGCAATTTTAAAAGACTATTCAAGAAGTCCAAAATAAAAGCATATTCTAAAAAAAGTAAACTTTACACTTTGAATATAGTAACTGAAATTGAAATTAAATTTTGAAAACATACCGAAAAATTAGAAGGTGTTAATCAAAACTAAGAAATCAACCTTTACCTACTACCATGTTTAAAAGCACTAGCTTGAGGAAAATCCATCAATTCAGCTAATTCAAAACCTATAAAGCATTTGTATGCTCTTTGAGTACAACTTTATCCCTAGGTATTTTGTTTGCCATTTCATTAGCAGAAATTTCTACATCTATGGTAGCGGAAATAAATTATACAGAATACCAACCAAGGCACCAGCTGCATAAAGCATTGCTTGATCATTAAGAAAATCCTTCTTTGCAGTATGATAACAACTGTAAGCCAGATCATAATGCTGCACCAAGAAACATAAGTCAGCCATTTTCCTGATTTGAAGCTCTGGTGCTTCTGGTGGATACCTATAAATACAAAATATAAGAAAGTAATTTGTGATTTATGACCCATACACCACTAAGTATTATCAAATGTTTAATAGCTGCTTAACTGCCCAGAACATTGTAAAAACCGATCATGTTTTACAAAAATCCTATCTCCAAGGAAAGAGTGTCATGTCTCAAATATATCTGGAACTATAGTTATATCTATATTTAAATAATTTATACCCCGATACTGAGAACTTCTCAACAACAGGCAAACACTTTCTCCATGGTCAAATTATGAAGTAAATAGCTAATACCAGTTTTATGTACAACCAGGAAAAAAATTTAAATCCAAAACGTGCTTTTACTTTACCTTAAAACAATATCTTATATTAAATAAAATGTTCTAAGTACAGGCTGTCTTAGAATCACAAGACCACAATATTTTAACATAGAAGAATCGTTAATGAACACCTAATTTTACAAAGACACAAAAAAAAAGCACCTTTTTACAAATAGGAAAACAGAACCAACGTAAAGTGACTCCCAGTTATCTTCTTTATTTTTAGACACCCAATTACTTAAAAAAAATTTTTAATTAATGGAATTTACCTATAGTCACTGTTCTTACCTACCTGAGTTTTGACCAATGTGAAAGTAAGAAAGTGAAAAAATAGCCATTTTTTTACAGGTCATCGTATAGTCAAACACTAGTCAGAGTTAAACACAGGGGAAAAAAAAGAAAGATACTATTTCACTCACAGCAATCCAGATGTATTTTTCAGCTCATTAATGCTCTTTTCTGGAACTTTACTGCCACTAAACCATTTTTTAGTTGCAGAAAATAGAGATCGACTCAAACCTTTTCTTGATATAAGCTAAAAGAAAAGTATAAATACATTGACAAATATGAGAATTTAATATTTTTATTTTACATACAAAAGAAAACTATTCTAAATAAGTAAAAAAGCTTTAATAGTGAGCAAATATTTATTTTTAACAACACTGATTTTTTTAAAAAACTGTTGAATATGCTGAAAAATCCCTAGTGAAAATGATTTAACAGAATTTCATTAGAGATAGTAATGCTACTAAAACCTAATATTGGTCTTTCTTTAAAAAAAAACATTTTAAATACTTTTTAAAAACTTATACTATTATATTCTCAAGTGTACAATGTACTAAAATTTTAAAAAATATTAATCTAAAAAGAAACAAATCTTACCTGATCATTTAATTGCCGAATTGTTTTCTCTATATGTGGCAAAAGGCCCCGAAATGTGAATTCTTGTACAAACTGTCGAATTCTATCATGATCAGTAAGGGTTAAGCATGCACCATGAATAATTCCAGGATTTGCTTTCTTTGTTTCATGTAATGAGGAGGCAGATTTTACATGATCTGGGCCATCAATGTTGTTAGAAGGGTCACTAGATGAGTCCAATTGAAGTGGGTGGGCTCTAAAGTTATTTGGTAAGCCATCTACTGAAAAAAAGACCTTTCTTTTACTCTATTGTTAATGTAACAATATTACTATCATACTGTTAAAGAAAAAAAAGAACGTTGGAATCCTTTATTTTTCTGTATATCTTAGACATCTATGATACAATAACATTAATCTTTTCCCCTTTAAAATTACAGGGCTTGGGTTATTACTTGTTAAGCATAATAGAAATTTTTAAAGTCATGTAAATAAATCAGGAAAAATACAGTTTTTAGATATAAAGAATTATTTTCAATAGTCATAAAATAAAATTTAAATGTCAAATAAAAACAATCTCAAATGTCTCAATAAAATCTTCAGAAAAGCTAACCTGTAGATTATCTTTTTTATTATGAATATTTCCCCTATCTTTAATCTATAAAGTTTAGCATGTTTTGACAACAGTGCATATTTCCAATCAAAAAGAGAAATTTACAGAAAGGGTATCAAGACCTTTGACTTCGTTATCTAATCCATCCAATGAAAGCAAGTTACTATCAGAATTCTTATTTGAAGATATAGTACAAGGGCCATCTTCATATGATTCCTATCAAAACAAAATAAACAGCATTAGCACTTATACTTAATCATTCTAAGATAACTCTAAATCCATCAACAAATATGGCTGCTCTGCTAACTGTAAGCCTCATTTATTTGCTACAGCAAGACTCTTTTCTTCTTTTTCTATGCATCTTTTTCTAGCATTCCAGTCCACACCTACTATATTCTTAAATTTACTTTCACATTCCATCTATTACCCTGATTCTTCTGGAATCAAATTATCTCTATCCCAGTTTATCTGTTTATATGTGATGGGTACAAGCCAATATGAATATCTGTGTATGCATCTAAGTAAGGAATAACAGCAAAAGAAATGTACTACTAAGGTCAAGCCAGGGGAAAAAAAGAGATGGCATGGAATCTCCTGGCCATGAACCCAGTGTTAATAGGTTGAAATGCATACTGAACATATCAAAATGTTTTGGAAAAATATCCAATGCAATGCTTATTTGAACAAATACACTGTTTTCTCAGTCAACAAAGAAAACAAACTAAATATACTCGGTGTAGTCAATGAGACCAGTGAGTTTGAGGTATTATTCCAAATATTCCAAATTCTATATAAAATAGAATTTAATAAGGGGAAAGTGATCATGACAAAAGTCTAAACCCTTTAAGAAATTTTTTTAAAAACTTGGTATATTTAGCCTGGAAAAATACAGAAGGGGACATGAACGCCATCCTCCTATATTTTGAAAGTTGTCTTAACAGAAAACTTACACAGTCCTCACAGGACAAATGAGTACAAACAAATGTAGAAAATTCTTGGTTGACCCTCAAGCTGTTCAGACATGGAAAGGGTCACCTGGGAAGATAGTGCATACTGTAACTGAGGTCATTCATTCATAGGTTCAAAGGAAAGTAAAGCATTAGAAAACAGGGGTTAGATTCAGTAACGTTTAAACTATCCTCCAATCGTGACCTCTAGCGTTATAAGCTATAGAATTGTTGATACTTCTGGTCTTGTGTTAAAAGTTCTCAAACTGAACAGTCTGACTTATGTTGCCCTTCTCAACCTTAGATACTGGGCTCTAAACTGAATATTCTACTACTATTCCTATTCTGAGTGTGGCCTTAGGACCATTTTAAGACACAGAGCCCCTTCTCATCCAACTGGTTCTTTCTTTCTACCTTCCCCCAGCATTATCTTAAAGAAGGTCAGTAATCATCTTAATATTGCAAATATCAGTACAGAACTATATGTGGATCAAAAAGGGCAAATAAACAGATTATTAAATATTTACAGTAGATCAAAAGTTAAACTTTATAACTGATATTTTTTAAAAGATCACATAAAGAGAATATAATGTTATTTAATTATACAAAATAAAAATATTTTCCATTTACTTAAGAAATCCTACTTCTAAACAAAAAACAGTCAACTCTGAATTATCTGAACTAATCTTACGAACTTGTC
Source organism: Myotis brandtii (assembly GCF_000412655.1). Taxonomy (NCBI): domain Eukaryota; kingdom Metazoa; phylum Chordata; class Mammalia; order Chiroptera; family Vespertilionidae; genus Myotis; species Myotis brandtii. The sequence goes on along the minus strand of NW_005353629.1, from coordinate 762,604 downwards.
ATTTGACTATTTACTACCAAGCGGTAGACAACGCTTTTTTAACAGTGTGTTGCCCGGTGGGTGTGGCTCAATGGACTGATCCTAGTCCTATGCACCAAGAGGTCACCAGTTAAATTCCTGGTCATGGCACAGGCCCAGGCTGCGGGATCGATGCCTAACAGGAGTTGTGCAGGAGGAAGCCTATCGATGTTTCTCTCTCATCAATATTTCTCACTCTCTCTCCCTCGCATTGCTCTCTAAAAAAATCAATAAAAACATATTTTTTTAGAAAGTTTGACAGTGTGAAACCATATACCAACCCATTTCAGACAACAGTTAACATTAGTATAGAACTCTAGATTAAGAAAGTAGATTAGGAAGAAACAACACTTCCTGAAAATTCCAAGGAAAAGAATCACGGAAAGTTATGGAAAAAAGAAAAGTATGAGCTCTAAAAGGTGGCCATAAGAACAGCATGTTGAAAATGAAGAAAGGCAACCCCAGAGCATGTGAATAATAAAGAATTGACTGTAAGCATTCATAATGAATTAAATGTACATAATTCAATTCTCAATGTGTAATTCACTTTTCATCTTTTAAGGAAAAAAGATCAATTAACATTGATATTATGTGCCTGAAAAGAGTAACATAGGGATTATTATTAGTTAAAAATAGCTTTGAACCACTGATTTAAGAGTTCACATGGTGATGAATGAAAGCTAGCCAGATTCCAAAATAAATATTATTAGTTAAACTAAGATATAAAAAATTCTACAGATACCATTATGTCATAAAACTGAAATAGAGCTTTTATGGTTTGTTTCATTATTGTTTTTTACATATACCTGGTTTTGAATACTATTTTTCTGAAGATACTGACTCCAAGGATCTGGTATCTGTTCATCTGATGCTTGATTAGATGTTCGAGAATTAATTTTAAGTAAATAGCAACCCTGAGTTCCATATTTCTGTTTCATTTCTTCATAAATGGATTCAGCTCTAAATTAAAAAATGAAAAACGTTTGTAGTAAGTAGGGAACAGACTTTAGGCAATAAAAGATACTAAAATAATTTTAAGATGATGTAAAAATAATCCCCTAAAAGGGCAGAACAGAAAATTATAGATAGACTAATTTTCAACTGAAAACAAAGATAATGATCTTAACTGAAATTCATCTAGCTTGGATAAAGCAGGGTTCCCAAAGTGTGTTTCGTGGAATAAAATTTTGCAAGCTACTCCCTATGTTACTCAAAGAGAGTTCTGGTGGTCAAACTAGTTTGGGAAATTACAGTAAACAGTCCGTTTCTTTGCAACAAATCATCTCTAAGTCTTCCATTTATTAATGTGCACTATGAATTTACAAAGAGCAGCAAATAGTACTGTTAACTGTTTCAACTCTGAGGATTTCAAGAAATATGACTTTGGGAAATTCTGTCTTAGAGAACAGACATTTATCAAAAACCCAAGTGCTAAAATAGAAAAGTATAGGACCCCACACTTACAAATCTTTAGCTGCCAGTTTACCCTTCACTTAGCTGTCTCCAAAGGGACACAGTACAGAAGAAAGAGGAAACTCAAGAAGAGCAGCCATAGAATGTATTACATAAAATCATTCCATTTTTCTTACAATATGTATAATAGCTATATCCATGAGCAGTATATCAGATGTAACAAAAAGCATTTTGATTTCCATACTTTATGTTAGCTAAACCTCCTCGCTGGTGGGAAACAAAATAATTCAAATGACAAAACAGCCTAAGAAGCAAACAGTACATTCTGATGGAAAATGAAATTTTGGTACTTAGAGCTAATCTAGTTTAAACAGGTATTTTTTTTTAGTCAATCAGCCATCTGATGCAAAAACAAACAAAAAAAACACCCCTATACATCATGTTTAAATTGCTAATACTATGCAAATAACAAGCCTAGCACACAATTAAATTAAACCATAGTACATACTATAAAATTAAGGCTAGAAAAGTAAAGTAGTTATAAATTTCTATAAACACAGATATAAGGATACATGCATGTACATATACTCAAGTACAATAAACTAAACTCGATTTACCAATGATACTGCTAAACATATGAATCACTAATCTAATACCCGAACTACCACTTAAATGTCCTAGAAGATACATATTTAACTGACAGAAACTAATCTTAACAGCCAGTTCAAAATTATTCCTATTCTTTATCCTACAGGGTACAGACTATTTATGATTTCAAAGATTAGTAATCCTCAAAATAATTCTTTGCTTTTATAGAGAAAAATTTATTAAAAAGATGGCTTGTGCCGAAACTGGTTTGGCTCAGTGGATAGAGCGTCGGCCTGCGGACTGAGGGGTTCCAGGGTCGATTTAGGTCAAGGGCATGTACCTGGGTTGTGGGCACATCCCCAGTAGGAGATGTGCAGGAGGCAGCTGGTCGATGTTTCTCTCTCATCGATGTTTCTAACTCTCTATCTCTCTCCCTTCCTCTCTGTAAAAAATCAATAAAATATATTTTTAAAAATCCTATAATTACTAATTTAAAAAAAAAAGATGGCTTGTGCTCAAAATAAGGGCAAGAAATAATTACTTAACTGCATATTGTAAATGTCACTGTGACATCAGAAAAGTGAGAAACAAAAGATTTGATACACATCTTAAACCAAAAGTCAAAGTCAACTCCGTAAGTAACATTGCTTTTAATGTTATCTTATTTTTTAAGAAATTTTTAAAGATATGTTATTCACGTATCTTGAAAGATAAAAGGACTACAGCAAATCACTAATAATTAATAGTAAAGGGAACATAAGAAAGAAATGTTTGGCTGTTTCTGAGGTTGTGAAAAACATCAAGGCTAAAAATATAAAGTGACAAGAGAGTGAAGAGTGAAAAATGAAGTGCCTATAAGCAACAGCCAGGAAGTGAAAAGTCAGACGAAAACTGGGAAGGAAAAAAGAGAGAAAGTGAGAAATAATTTTATATATAAAGTAAGAAATAACACCTTAGACATATAGGTGTAAAATGGCAAGCACTTGTGTACAATGATTATGCTAATAGAGATTCACAGTGAAAGAAAAGTTTGGGTAAGCATATGAAATCTAACATAAAATGATTCAGCTATTGACTATAACTCTGAAATAAAAGACAGTTATATGTTTTTTTACTAAATTCTTACTTTCTCAGATGAAAAATATACCTAAAATTTAAATAAACCATGTTCAAATTAAAGTTGTATCATTTAAAAGAAGAAAATCTCTTAATTAAAAATGGAAAGCTTACCTCTGTTCATCTCCTGCACTTACATCGTGTAAGAGTACATAATATTTAAGTGTATTTGGTATAAACCATTTGGGGTAGGAATAGTCATTATTGTGCTGAATTCGATGCTGCTCTTGTGACAACTTTCCAAACTGTTCCATAGGTTCTGCTTCACTAGACGATGCTACTAGCATACCTTATAAACCATATTAAGGTAATTATCACTTAGCACTCAATGATAAAAATATCCTATTAAAATAAACTTAGGAAGATAATTTCTGAGCCAAAAAAATTGATATCATAGGTTTTCACAGCAAGCACAAAATAGTGTCTCCAACACCTCAATATTATTCAAGGTTCTAAATCATAAAGATTTTTTCTTGACAGTTGTTAGGTCATTTACATATCAATATGGAAATCCAAGAAAATGAAAACAGACAGTATCAAAATCAAACAACTATCAATATATCCAACAATTCTGCTGAAACTTGCTCCTCCCCATTCCATTTCCCTGCAGTTTCATACTCTATCCTACCTCTTAACTTTTCTCTGTAATCTCATTAAAGAAACTAAAAAAAAACCATTAACTGTCAAAGGAGGTTAATAGCTACAAAACTGCTTACTAAAAAACTGAAAAACTTTTTAAATATGAGCTTTTGCAAAAGCAATTAATTTTGAGGCAATCTTCACAAGCCAGTTAACACTGCAGTCTACATTTTCTCTTTCTAAAATGGCTTAATAATTTATTATGCATGCCCTGGCCTGTGTGCTCAGTTGGTTGAGAGTCATCCCATGCACCAAAAGGTCGATGGTTCGATTCGTGGTCAGGGCACATGCCTGGGTTTCAGTCAATCCCCAGTAAGGGACACGCAGGAGGCAGCCAATCAATGTGTCTCTCTCACACTGATGTCTTTCTCTCTCTCCTTATCCTTTCCTTTCTCTCTGAAATAATTAAAAACATATTATTTTAAAAAACACTTATTATGCATAAACCACTTGAGTTGGGGGATAAAGAAAAACAATAAACAATCCCTCAATATTCTTATTTTATAATCAAAAATTAATTTATTACACCAATCCCTATCTAGGACACCACTTAACAACACAACAATAACGAAAACTTTTGAAACATATCACTTTTTAAAAAATCCAGCTCTTGCTGGTTTGGCTCAGTGGATAGAGCATCCGCCTGCAGACTGAAGGGTCCCGGGTTGCACTCTGGTCAAGGGCACATGCTCGGGTTACAGGCTCGGTCTCCAGTAGGGGGCGTGCAGGAGGCATCCATTCAATGATTCTCTCTCATCATTGATGTTTCTATCTCTCCCTTTCCTTTCCCTTCTGAAATCAATAAAAATATATTTTTTTTAAAAACCACATTCTCATACTTTAAGCAATAAAACAATAAAAAAACCACATTCTCAATATCCTTTCAATAATTTTGACTTCATATAACTATTTTTGAGATTAGTAACTTTCAAAACATTTGATTTTAAGAGAACAAAAAAGGTCAAAGGATACACGCTAAATAGTAGTTCAGAAATTCATGATCTGATGCGGGCATTGACTGAAGAAAGGTCTCTCTGTAAGACTCAAACCATGGAGTAGTAGCTAAAATTAATCATAAACAAAACAGTTAAAATTTCTCAATAGAATCAGTTTACAACAGACAAAATTTCAAGTCCAGACTCCTTAAAGGCATAAGTTAGTAGTTTCTAGCAATAAACAAGCATTTTCACCTGTGCTTTATTTAATATATACATATGATGTGTCTGTACGTATAAAGCCATATACACAAATACATTCATATATGGGAGTACATACAAGGGGTGTCCCAAAGAAATGTATACACACTTTGAATAATTATAAAGGCAGTATTTATTAAAATACATTTTCTTTTCAAAATGTAATAGAATCATCTGTTAAAATGTGTATACATTTTTTTGCACACCCTATATAGTTGCAAATATAAAACTGATTTATTCCCAAACCTACATAATAATCCCACAATTTACTTACCTATTAATGCTTTAAATATCACCTAATGAGTAAAACAATTTTAGAAGTACAGTTTTGTGTTCTTGCCACTAGTCACATTGTCATAAATGATATCATTTCAGAATACTGGTTCTCAACTGAGAGTGGCTTTAACCACCAGGAAACATTTAGCCATGTCTGGAAATACTCTGGGTTGTCACATCTGGGAGTGAGGAGGGGGTGCTACTGGCATCAAGGGAAAGAGGAATGATGCAAAACATCCTACAATAAACAGAACAAGACAGCCCCCACTTCAAAAAATTATATGGCTCAATGTCAATAGTGGCAAGGCTGACAAACACTACTTTATAACTTAATTACTTGACTATGACAGTAACAAAACCTCTTTAAATGGAATTTCAAAGCATATTTACCTTATAATCAAATATAAAAGATAGGTGTTTTCACTTTTTGTATACATGTATATTGTGTTTCTTAAAATATCAAATCCCTCTTGTTCCATGCTAAGCATTTTACATTACAACTATTCTAACATTTTTTAAAATATATTTTTATTGATTTCAGAGAGGAAGGGAGAGGGAGAGATAGAAACATCAATGAGAGAGAATCATTTGATTGGCTGCTTCCTGCACGCCCCCTATTGGGGACCAAACCCACAGCCTGGGCATGTGCTCCTGACTGGAATCGAACCTGGGACCCTTCAGTTCACAGGCTGGTGCTCTATCCACTGAGCCAAACCAGCTAGGGCTAACATTTTTTATTTGAACCTAAACTTAGTCATTTCACTAGGTTTAAGTAGATTACCTAAATCAGTGGTCAGCAAACTCATCAGTCAACAGAGCCAAATATCAACAGTACAACAATTGAAATTTCTTTTGAGAGCCAAATTTTTTAAACTTAAACTATATAGGTAGGTACACTGTTATTAACTTAATTAGGGTCCTCCTAAGGCTTAGGAAGAGCCACACTCAAGGGGCCAAAGAGCCGCATGTGGCTCGCGAGCCACAGTTTGCCGAACAGGGATCTAAATCACAGTATTTCTGAAAGGACACTCTATTCCTAGTTTCTTAAGCTGATTACCAAGTCATATGTATTTTTTGTTTTCATCTTAATCACTGAAAACAGCAAATAGATTTCCTGTTTAATACTACATTAAATGAGTGGGAAAGTTGAAGAGAAAAAAGCTATTCAGCTTGACCAAACAGCATATTTCACCTGGTAGCATACATACACAAACATTTAATTCCAACAAATGCCTTATGAGAATAACCCATATATTAGTATTGTTTAGGAGGGCTATTAGTGTAACAATTTCATGTTCACTGCTACAGAAAAAGAAAAACATTCCCAGAAATATTATAATCTATATGAAAAGTGGCAAAAATTATGCCCGACCGGTGTTGCTCAGTGGTTGAGGGTCGACCTGTGAACCGAAATTCCTGGTCAGGCCATATGCCTGGGTTGCGGGCTCCATCCCTAGTAAGGGGCGTGCAGGAGGCACCCGATCGATGATTCTCATCATTGATGTTTCTATCTCTCTCTCCCTTACTCTCTGAAATCAATAAAAATATATGTATATTTCAAAATAAAGTTAAATTTTAAAAAAGCAAGTATACCCACACGAGTTCTTAAATTGAAATAATACTTTCTAAATACTGGTAACAAGATACTGGGTACTCACTAAGGAAATGAAAAACAAAGGAAAATTTTAAAAATATATATGGCAAAAGTGGGTTTTATCTTTCAAGAAGGTCACTTTCATGTAGAGAGAGTAAATTTTCCCTTCAACCTTTTATTTCCTTAAGGAGCTAATTAAGAAGTCCTCCTTCAGTTACTTTACATGCCAATAAATCAAGGGCAACCTTTTTTTTTTTTTCAAATGACATTTTTGTAGAAAGTGGAAAACATAATAGTCTTATGTTACTGTAGAGTAACCCAAAATGTCTTCTGTTAACAAAAGACTTCAACATTTAGTGATGATTCTCTCCCTTAATAAATTCTCTTATACTTATTTGGGGATGAAATTAGTACTTTGCCCATACCCCTTTCCACCTCTGTATGCTCTTTCTTTGGAATTTAAAGGGCAACCATGTTATCCTACCAGTTTCTCTATGCAGAATGCATTTTGTCTTGGTAAGGAAGGTTAAGGAAGACAGCGAAGGGCCAGAAAAGCAACAGGATGGTCTACCTCCCAGCCATCCTTCTTTGTTCCCTTTTCAGTGTCAGTGATTTGAGACATGAAGTTATTACTATTCCCAACAAATGTCTAACAAGGGCTACAGCAGTGAGTTAAACCTAGAGCAACTTGGGTCCTCATTCTACTGAAACCAAAAGTACTTAATGACCCCAAATCTGCAGGTGAAAAAGACTGAATATCCTAAATATAAGCATCACCTGTAAATCACGTATTTACCCTTCCTAGGCATTTACAAAAGCTGAAAGTGCCAGAAAATCACTATCAAACTAAGAAATACTAACATATGACAAATAATGTTGGCACTTATGACTATGCAACTTTAGATAAACAGTAGCAGATATACCAAAATTAAATACAGGGTGGAGCAAAAGTAGGTTTACAGTTTTGAGTACACAAAACACAGTTTATTCTTACAGTATTATTTATTGTTATTTTCTTGAAATGACAGAGGATTTTTTTAAATATATTTAGAACATTACATAAATATTCTAAACCTAATATTTAGTTGATAAAAGTTAATTATTATTTTCCATATGAACAACTGTAAACCTACTTTTGCCCCACCCTGTATATATTCAGAATAAAAATATCCTAATAAAGGAAAGGAATTAAAGAATTAAATGTAAAATACTTAATTATATAAATGTATAGCCTCAAAGCAAAGAATATCTGACATTATGATTATCAGAAAATACTGTTTAATACAGAGAATCTTAATATAAAAGCTACAAAAAACTGAAACCAGAACTCATAAAACTTATGAGCATTTTGCAAATCATAAAAGATCTTAGGTAATATTAAAAACTAAGAAATACTAACCTTATATTTTCACAACACCCATGAGAACTATTCTTGAGGAGACTATTTCTAATCAAATATTCTCAGAAAAATCAAAGTATTCCAAAGAGATGAGGGTCATGATTACGCCCTATTGTTAAATTTCGAAGACACCACAGTGGAAGATCTTTTAAAAATAAATTGTCCTCTAGTCAAACTATATTCCTTTTGGTCCTCAGTATATCAGGAAAAAATAGTCATTGCCATTTACTAACTGGATCTAACTGACCCTTGATATTTTACTGTATTTTTTATTCACTTTACAAATTATTTACAGAATAAAGGCACAGCAAAAAAAAAAAATAGTAAAATTTTTTTGCAGGACTGTCCAATAAGTAGTTAGCCACTAGCAACATGTGGCTAGCAAGCACTTGAAATGTGGCTTGTCTGAATCAAGTGTGATATAGATTTCAAAGGCAGTACAAAAAAAGTAAAATTTCCAATTACACGTTGAAATATTATTTTGTATAGTCTGGATTAAGAAAAACATAGTATTAAAATTAATTTCACCTGTTTTTTAACAAGATTTTTTATTGATTTTTAGAGAGAGAAGAAGGGAGAGGGAGAGAAAGGGAGAGAAACATTGATGTAAGAGTGACACACTCATCAGCTGCCTCTTGCACATCCCAAGCAGGGATCGAGCCCACAACCTGGGCATGAATGTGCCCTGACCAGGAATTGAACTAACAACCCTTGGGTGCACAGGATGATGCCCAACTCAGCTACACTGGCCAGGCTTCACGTGTTTTTTAATATTCTTTACTAGAGGCCCAGTAAACAAAAATTTGTGCACTGGGGGTGGGGGGGTCCCTCAGCCCGGCCTGTGCCCTCTCGCAGTCTGGGACCCTTCAGGGGATGCCACCTGCTGGGCTTAGGCCTGCTCCCCGGGGGATTGGGCCTAAGCTGGCAATAAGACATCCCTCTGGCAGCCCGGGAGCCCTCGGGGGATGTCCACTTGCCAGAGGG
>NW_005353629.1:741328-752755 GCF_000412655.1 Myotis brandtii | reverse complement strand
GCGACTGAAGCTCCCAGCCTCTCCTTTTTTTCTTTTTCTTTTTCTTCTGGGATTTATTTACCTTCTATAATTGAAACTTTGTTGCTGAGAGCCGGCTGCTCCAGCCGAGGCCAGGGCCTGCTGAAAGCAGGTATCTGGGGTTTCTTTAGCTTCTATAATTGAAACTTTGTTGCTTTCAGAGCTCAGAGCTGGGCCGCGGCAGGCAGGGAACCTTGGCTTCCTCCATCACTGGAGCAAGCAAGCCTCCTGCTCACTTCAGCTGCGTGGCTGCCGGCCGCCATCTTGGTTGGGTTAATTTGCATATTGTGCTGATTAGCCAATGGGAGGCATAGCGAAGGTACGGTTAATTACCATGTTTGTCTATTATTAGATAGTATTGTAGCTATAGAACATTAAAAACTATGTAAGTGGCTCACAATTTTCTACTGGACAGTGCTATAGTCTAGAATGCTACTGTTACACTGCCCTCATTTCTGATTTGGCTAATTGTGAAAAATTGTGTCTTCCACTGTCAAATTTATTTTCTTTGCCAATATGGACTAAAAATGAAAGTTCTCTATACTCATCTGTGTTCAAAGGAAAAAAGATGAAAACAAAGATAATGGCTACAAATATGTCTTTATTCTTCCTTTATAACTTCTTGAAAGAAAATGCTGAGACGACTGTTGAAAAGTATCACATACACAACCCAAAACTTTCAATACGTTTCCAATATGCTTCCTTTGTTTTCTGACCTATTTTAACCTTTAAGCAGAAAACCATGAATTAGCAAAAACTGAAAGAAAGCAACTGGTATGAAATGACAAAGATCACAACAAAGAGGAAAGCTACTAGAAGAAACAGATTATTCTTGGATAAAAACATTTTAAAAGGCCACCAATAAAATCAATTTGGGTATGTAAAATAAAAAGATGCAATATACTTTGGGCAACACAAAATTTAAAACTGAAGGGTGATATAGTAGTAATGATTTATTTCACTACTGTATCATCTAGGCAATTTCATCGTTCTTGCACTTTCTTAGTTGACAGTAACTGATAATAATTCACAGGATGATGAAAAATTGCAAAATACTTTAAGATATTGGAAAAATAAGAACACTAAGTTCTTATATTGCACTAGCCATATTTTAAATAATTGTCATTTTTAAGTGTTCTTTATGCTTTTTATTCTTACATAAAAATTTAGGAAAAAATTTTAAAGAATATTTAAACAATCCTCTAAAATACTGTTTACACATGACTACTCTCCAGAGAAAAAAGTAGGAAAAAACATTCTTCCTTATCAAAACAAGGTGTAACCCAAATTATACTATTCCAAAACAATACCTGGATTTAGAAGATAATGTAAATCAAGAGTAAACAATAAACAATAGATAGGATCGATAACATAAGTTGCACGAGCATCACCAGACTGCCTCTGCTTTAGAAAAATTAGGCAGACATGTTAATTGGGACAAATTTTTTTTTTTTAAGTAGCTGAGTAGAAAAAAGATAATAGGCAAGGAGTAGAGTGAGAACAATCTGGAAAACTCAGACCAATATAGAAAATACCTGTATTTAATGAGGATTCTTTCATTTCCATCAATGTGTCTTTCCAATTACTGTACCAAGGAACACTAGCTTTAATTGACCGATCTGATGAAGAAAACATGGCACTGATAAGCTAGTCTCATGAGGTAAAGATATAACATGTATTTCTTAAATAGAATGGGTAAAAAGTATGCTCACATTAATGGCAAAAATTAAAAGTATTTTTCTAGACATAGAGAATATCTTATTTGAAACGGATGAAATCCCTCATACATCTCTAGAGTATCACTGTTATAACGGAATTTTATTATAATGCATTCAGTGCTTCAGCATATCACATTCCCAGTCTTCAAGACCGACATAGGAGATGTCTTAAAGCAGGAGCAGGGAGAAGCTGAAGAAACTGTTTTCTTCTTCGATGTAGCTTATCCAAACCACCGGGGGTTCTTTTTAAAATCTGCCTAAAGGCATCGCCTATAAAGCAGTGCCTCCACCTGTGTTTAAAGACAAACAGCACTCAATCCTTCCTTATGTGGAGTGTTAGCAGGGGCCTGAGAATATAAGTAATTTAACTGGATAAAATAAATTTTTAAACTATTACTTTACAATCATTTTATTAATGGATATTAACATACAGGACATTTTTTAAAAATATATTTTTACTTATTTCAGAGAGGGAGAGAGAGAGAGACATTAAATAATGAGAATCATTGATCAGCTGCTTCCTGCATGTCCCCCACGGGGGATGAAGCCCAGATCCTGGGCATGCGTCCTGACCGGGAATTGAACTGTGACCTCCTGGTTCACAGGTTGACACTCAACCACTGAGCCATGCCAGTCAGCTGGATAAAATAATTTCTCACAACCAAATCATGACCATATTGTTCCTATAAACTATCTATCAAACCACTTTAATACATCATTTAAAAAAATAATGAGCCCACCTCTAGCAGCCAGACATCAGATTTGAGAAACTTACTCTGGAGAAAATAAATGAGCCCATATTAAAGAACTGTGAGTAATAAAAGCAGGGTAACATTCAAGCCTATTACAGTCTCACTACCCAATAGAGAAGACAAGTTTTGTTATGCCCAGTCAGGGTTTTAATGCCTCAATTAGAAACAGAAAATAACGCCACGGGCTCACCAGACATTTGAGGTAAGATTCCAATATGAAAGAGAGATCAAAACAAACTGAAAAATAATACAAATGAGAGAAAAATCGTAAGAGAAGAAAACTTAACAATTTATTAATATTCTCAGAATTAAGTTACCACAATAGGAAACAAGAACTACATGTCACAAAAAGAAAAATCAGCCCAGCCCGAGTGGCTCAGTGTTTGAGTGTCGACCTATGAACAAGGAGGTCACAGGTTCCTGGAGAGGGCACATGCCCAGGTTTCGGGCTCAATCCCCAGTGGAGGGCGTGCAGGAGGCAGCCAATCAATGATTCTCTCTCATCATTGATGCTTCTCTCTCTACCTTCCTCTCTGAAATCAATAAAAAATTTTTTTTAAATAAAAGAAAAATCAAGAGCAAGGGATTGATGCTTCTCTCTCTACCTTCCTCTCTGAAATCAATGTTTTTTTTTTTAAATAAAAGAAAAATCAAGAGCAAGGGTATATTAAAATTTCAATAGAAGATAGAAAATAAAGTCAAGGATACCCCCAGAAAGTAAAACATAAAGACCTAAGAGATGGAGACTGACAATATTAGAAGATGAAAACATCAGAGGAGTAACTCAGGAAGTCCTACATCCAGCTAACAGTAGTCCTTCTAGAAAGAGCAAAGAAAACAACAACGAAGAAATTAACAAAGAAAAAGAAAAACACAAGAAATTTCTCAGGATTAAAGATTATGCATGACCAGATTATCAAAAGGGGCTACACAATACAATGAGTGAAAAAGGAGTTAAATCGGGTCCAACATGAAATTTCAAAATAAGCAGAAGAGCTTCTAAAAGCTTCTAAAAGTTGAAGGGAATAGGGGGAGAGGTATCATAATGGCATACAGTTTCTTTACAATACTAGAAGTTACAAGAAGTGAAACAATTCTGTGAGAAATTATTTCTAAATTAGAATATATATAGTGAAATTACCAATCAATAATCAAGTATAAAAGAAAAAAACTTTTCAGACATTCATTTCTCAAAAAAATTACCTTCTCAGCAGTTTCTTAGGAAGGTACTTGGAGATGTCCTTCACCAAACCCAGAAAATATGCCAAAAAAGATATGAATGAGAGACTACAGAGAAGGGAAGGGAAGGAAATCCCAAAGATGACAGTTGTGGAGCAGGCCTTGGACAGCAATCAGTCCAAAATGGAGAAGAATGGTGTTTTGCAACTTTTATTTCATTATCTCCCCCATGAGCCTTTTTCTTTCCTAACTGGTTCTTCCCCCAAAAAAAATACTTTTAAATAATACCACAGATATACTATGTATCTATGTACCACAGTCCTTTGGAGAGCCACAAACCATTGTAATATCTAGATTTTTTGTCTCCCAACTATCTCTCCCACTGAAGGACATCATTCCCCATGGAGTAGGAGAAGACTTCAGAAAGGCGATCTTTTGATATGGAAAGATAACCATAATAGTCTAAACTTGAAATTATCAATGTATCTTGCTGTAATTAAAATTAACACAGAAGAACAATTATGAACATTTAAACAAAATAATTTTACAAAGATTTCTATCTATACAAGTATAACCAACTAACTTTGTGACCTAAAACAAACCACTTAAGTTCTTAGTATGTTTACCACAATCTTTAAATATGATATGCAATTATTTTAAATAAATTAAAATATTATATTACAAATTGCACTGACCTAAAAAGATTATTTTATTAGGCTACTGAAATATCTTGATTAAATGATGTACTTTTAATCTTTTCCCTCTAAAAACCTATCCCATGTCCCTCTTTTTCATATTGAGTCACACCAAATACTGCTAACTCACTTTACATATTAATATATCATCTCACCCACGAATCTTATCAAGAAAATATTTATCACTAAAGCACTCAGAAAATATTAAATATTTATCCATGCATTAATTATAGTACTATTTAATTATAGTGCTATTTATGACACAAAAGAATGTCATTTTTCATCTACTATTTTTCTTTCATTCAAGAAATATTTATTATATACATGTTCTAGGCATTACTTTAGGTGCTAGGAGTAAAATAAAGAGCCAAAGTCCATGCCCTCATGGAGCATCTATTAGCTTCACAAGTAGAAATATAAATCAATTTTTTATGAAAAAATAAAATCATGTAATTCAGTTTCAATGGCTGCCTACTCATCTATCTATAATAATAAAAGCATAATATGCTAATTAGACCGGAGGACCTTCGGGATGAAGCTGGGGCTGTGAGGGAAGCTGGTGCCAGCAGCCAGGGGAAGGAAGGCCTACTCTTGCATGAATTTCGTGCATTGGGCCTCTAGTTTGATTACAACTTCCTTAAAAGCAGTAACGGCTATTTTCAACATTGTATTCCAGATCTATCATTCAGTAAGCACGTAAGCGTTTGTTAAATGAGTTCCAAGTTACAGAATTTACTGTTTCTAAAAAAAGAAAAATTCCTTTTAAAAATAATAAACCTTATTACATACCACTGATGTTGAGGTCATAATCTCCGGCCGTAATCACATTAGCTACTAGTCCATCCGCAGGCTGACTGCCAGAAACAACATCATTCAAAAGCTTCCGAATGGCTCCAGGCTGAGGTGGTTGGGTGATGATGTTGCTTACTGCTATCTTCAAATTTTTTATTACGTGAAGCTGATTATTAGGATCTCTCATATGAACTTCAGGGGAAAAAAAAAAAACATGAAAGTAATTCTACACAATTCATAACAACCCAACTATAACAACAATAAAAAAAATTGGGTTAATGTTTTACAAACAAAAAAGATGATGAAATCAGAAACCAGAAATTCCTAGTGGAACAGTCTTCCATAAATACAACTGACTTACAACATTCTCATATAACCAAAAGGGCTCGCCAGACAGTCTAACCTTCTCTCGCAATGCTACTGCTCATGTCCCTACAGTAAGAATGTATTTTCCTTCTTCCTATTTGGAGTTGCCAGGGACCAACCACCATACATGCCACGTTGCTAATTCTCACCTCACACTAAGGCTGTCCAGAGCAGTGTGAAGTCTGTGATATCAACACTGAAAATAGTAAAGGGGAAGAAAGGGGAGCTAAATGGTGCACTGGGGGTTCCTCTACTTCCCCGAGTGTGCTTCCTGCATTCTCAGCCACTATTGTACTATTATAAAAATCCCGGGATGTTGATAGTGGGAAGGTACTGGAACAGAAGGTATACAGAAACTCTATTCTTTCTGCTCAATTTTGCTGTGAACCTAAAACTGCTCTAAAAAATAAAGCGTATTTTAAAAAATCAACACCCAAATCCCTTCTCCCATCCCCAATAGCTCTTGCCGCTACCATGTTACAGGTCTTGCCTCAAGTCCATGGGATTTATAACCAGTGGCTCAGAGCGTCAGGCCAAAATGTAGGTTCTTAAGAGATTATACCAAGACAGTACCCACAGAGCACAGTAGGAAATGTGAGCATATCTTTTCATAAAATATATTCAAGCAGTTTCCAGAGAAGTATTAGAGCAGCCCATTATATTAAGGTCCAATTTTTGAAGTCAGACTTTTTTTTCTTTAGAAAATACCTTTTTATTGATTTCAGAGAGGAAGGGAGAGGGAGAGAGAGATAGAAACATCAATGATGAGAGAGAATCACTGATCTGCTACCTCCTGCTGGGGATCGAGCCTGTAACCGGGGCATGTGTCCTTGGCCAAAATCAAACCCGGGACCCTTCAGTCGGAGGCTGACGCTCTATCCACTGAGCCAAATCAGCAACGGCTGGAGTCAGACTTTATTTTAATCCCAACCCACCATTTATTAACCGGGTTACCCTAAATAACTTTTAACTTTTCTGTTCTTCAATTTCCTCACCTGTAACGTGACTAAAACCTACTTCACAGGGTTTTAAAGATGTACGTGGGATATTGTTGGATGAGATAGTAAATGTAAAGCACTGAGCCCCATGCCTGGCACATACATAATCATGTAGTGAAGTGTTCAAGAGGTGATGCAGGCAGCAGGTATAACACACTATTATAAGAACATCATGAATCACTGTATACAAATAAGAGGCAACTCTGGAAAACTGGCTTTGGATACCTACCCATAAAAAATAACACTTTTGCCATAACCGGTTTGGCTCGGTGGATAGAGCGTCGTCCTGCGGACTCAAGGGTCCCAGGTTCGATTCCGGTCAAGGGCATGTGCCTTGGTTGCGGGCACATCCCCAGTGGGGGTGTGCAACAGGCAGCTGATTGGTGTTTCTCTCTCATCGATGTTTTTGACTCTCTGTCCCTCTCCCTTCCTCTCTGTAAAAAATCAATAAAATATATTTTAAAAAATAAATAAATAAAATAACACTTTTATTCCCAATGGAAAATGCTTTATACTAAACTTTTAATTTCAGGCCTGCCTATATTTTAAATAAGGTTACATCTGTAAAAACTGTCTTCCTAAATTTCCTGTGACCCTCTGTTGATTTCTAAACTTTTAATTAAAAAAAATAAAACAACAAGTTTATAAAAACTATATGGAATAAATATGTGCACTTGTACTATAAATATATGTACAAAAGTACAAATAAAATACATGCAAATTCCATTATAATGGTTGCCTATGAAGGAAGGAAATGAGACCAAGGAAAGGTTTAAAGGTGACTTCAAGGGTATCTCTAATGTTTGGTTTCTTTTCAAAGGAAAGAAAAAGACACAAAGTAAATATGATAAGAAGGTCAATATTTGTTGGTTCTGGGTAGTGGGAAGCTGGATGTCTCTTGTATTCTCTGCATTCTTCTGTAATTGTTTATTTTTTCTAACTTAAACACACACAGAGCTCTCTCCCTAATTAAACTTCCCAGCTAGTCTAACTATGAAACAGAGAAACCAAAAAACAAGAAAATACTATGGTACATTTCTGACATTTTTAGAAACAAGTATTTTCCTTAAAGTTAGTTCATAATTGTTGAATAACGTGAGTAGCCATGTGTGTATTAAACCTCTCTCAAGCCCAGCCAGTGTGGCTCAGTGGTTGAGCGTGGAACGTATGAATCAGGAGGTCTAGTTCAATTCCGATATAGACACATTCCCAGTAGGGGGCATGCAGGAAGCAGCAATCAATGATTCTCATCATGGATGTTTTTTATCTCTCTCTCCCTTCCTCTCTGAAATCAATAAATATATATATTAAATATATATCTCTAGTTTTGCACTATATTCAGAGTGGGCTTATCAGTTAGGTAACCCTACTAATAAATCCAGAAATGAGTTAACAGGTGTGGCAGCCAGTCTCTGAAATGGCCCCCAATGATCCTGACATTTCCTGTTACACACACTTGTGTCACCTCCCACATCCTAGGGTTGCTATGTGTGACCAACCGCACACAGCAAAAGCAATGGTATAGCACTTCTGAGATAAGGGTATAAAGAGTACGGTTTCTATCCTGGTTCTCTCTCTGATCACTCCCTCTGGATGAAGCTAAGTGCCATGCCACGGCAACTCAGGGAGCCTATGGACAGGCCCACGTGGCACAGAACTGAAGTCTCAGGCCAATATCAGTGAGGAAGTGAGACTTGCCAGCAACCATGAGTGAGCTGGGAAGAGGATCCTCAAGCCCCAGATGACTGTAGCTCTTGCTGACAGCTCCACTTCAAGAGAGACCCTGAGCCAAAAGCATCCAGCTAAGCCACTCCCAGATTGCCGAGAAACAATAAATGCTTTTGTTTCTAAGGTACTAAGTTTGGGGGTCATTTGTTACATGATAATAGAAACAGGAATATCACAATATAAGAGCTAATTATAATTAAGAGAAATGCTCTTAAATTCAAAAGCTTCAGAACTAAATTATATTAAGGCTTCGTTAAGATTATAACTGCACTGCCCTAACGGGTATGGCTCAGTGGATAGAGCGTCGGCCTGAGGACTAAAGGGCCCCAGGTTCGATTCTGGCCAAGGGCATGTACCTTGGTTGCAGGTACATCCCCAGTAGGGGGTGTGCAGGAGGCAGCTGATCGATGTTTCTCTCTCATCGATGTTTCTATCTCTCTATCCCTCTCCCTTCCTCTCTGTAAAAAATCAATAAAATATATATTAAAAAAAAGATTGTAACTGCACAAAAGGAGACTATCTATCTATATATATAAAAGGCTAAGCAACCGTCCAACTGTCCAGTACCTATGATGCGCACTGACCACCAGGGGTCAGACGCTCAACGCAGGAGCAGCAGAGCTGTGGTGACCTGGCAGCAGCAGAACTTTGCAGAGTGCCCTCTCGCACTCCAGGACCCCTCGGGGAATGTCAGAGAGCTGGTTTCAGCCGAATCCCCACAGGCCAAGCAGGGGGCCCCACCTGCCAGAGGGACCCCACTCACTCTCCAGACTGCAGGAGATTGGCGGTTGGCTCCAGACCCTGTCCGGCCCATCTCGCCCAGTCACGCCCTGCCGGCTACCTTCTAATTAATTTCCTTTCAATGTGCACGAATCCATGCACCGGATCACTAGTATATCATATAACATCTCAGTTTCAAAATGAAATTCAACAGTGTGGTGATTTCCGGAAAAGGGGGAAGGGGTGTGTAAGAGGATATAGGAAGGATAAATGAGGATGGAAGAGAAATAAAAAAAAGTCAATAAAATTCCATTAAAGTTAAAAAAATGAAATTCAAATCTACCATTTTCTTAATTTTATAGGTTACCAGATCGTATCTTGAATACTTTACTATGAAGTAATATTTTCCAGTATATGCTGCTCTATGGAATACTGCTTCCTCAAGAAAGTTAAGAGCTTGTTTCTGAAAAATTGATCCCATGTTCAAATAAATTTGGGAAATAAAAAATAGTATATATCTAAGAAAAAGGTATTATGGAAATAATAAAACTTGAAACAGCCTTTGCCTAATGGGCCAGGGAATAAGAACAAGTTTTTAATTTAATCTAGATGGGGTCATCTAGATTTATAGAGAAGGCAAAGTCCTAAAATTTGGTTTTTCAGATAAAAATTAAATCATTATTTTTATGCCTTCATTGGTTGCTTCTTTTTTTTATTTATTGTTGACAGTATCACAGATGTCCACCATTTTTCCCTCCTCTGCCCCACTCCGCCCAGCCCCCTCATTAAGATCTTTTTTAACCCTCACCCGTGTGGCTCAACTGGTTGCAGTGGAGTCCTCATACACCAAAAGGTGACCAGATCAATTCCCAATCAGGGCACATACCCAGGTTGTGGGTTCGATCCCAGGTCTGGGCACCTGCCAGAAGCAACCAATTGATGTTTTTCTTTTTCTCTCCCTCTCCCTTCCAGGCACAAAACACCATATCCTCTAGTGAGGATTTTTTTTAAATGATTGTTTAATACTGATTATATATTGAAATAACATTTTGGAAATACTGGGTTAAATAAGATGCATATCAGTCATTAAAACTAATGTCACCTGCCCCTTTTCACTTTTTTATCACGGGAACACTAAATGATTTTAAATTATATACGTGACTCACATTATATTTCTGTTGGACAGGGCTGCTGCCCAGTGTGAGTGAGTAATTCTAAATATGCCAGGAGGTTAAGATGACCTGATTAGTACCTGTCTGGAGTCACAGGGCCTGTTTAAATCTCTCCCACATGTAAGACTGGGCACGTCAGCTCTCTGCCTCCGCGTCCTCAAATGTACAATGAGGACACCACTATCTACCCCATGGAGCTCCGTAAGGACGACAGGAGGAAAGCTACGGAAAACAGGTATCGGGTACTAGCATGATTACTTATTCACCAAGCAGGAAAGCGCACACACGCCTCTCAAAGCCTTGAAGAATGTAGGGCACTTGGCTGTTCTTGTGGACTCAGGGCAGCCCTGGAGGAGCTGGCCACGGCGCAGGCCGAAAGGACCCCGAGGGCTCCCAAACGCTGCGCGGACCCCTCCCTCCGCTTCAAATACTAACGAAAGGGAACCTAAAGGCACTGCTCGCCGGCACGCGGTCATGGCGCGGCTGGTCTCCGTGCACAGGT
Organism: Myotis brandtii; assembly: GCF_000412655.1. Taxonomy (NCBI): domain Eukaryota; kingdom Metazoa; phylum Chordata; class Mammalia; order Chiroptera; family Vespertilionidae; genus Myotis; species Myotis brandtii. The sequence goes on along the minus strand of NW_005353629.1, from coordinate 742,115 downwards.
CCCCACAACCACATCCCCATCATCGCTGTCGTCCACGTGCACAGCCGCGCTGAATGAAGCCCGCGCTTCACACAGACTTTCCTAGGTTCCGTTTGCAAAGTACAGATGAAGGCACTGCATAATCATACCTGGGGTTTTGTTACACCTATTTTTTTTCCCCTAATAAAGACTAAACTGCAGCGGTTCTCAACCTGTGGGTCGCGACCCCTTTGGCGGTCGAACGACCCTTTCACAGGGGTCGCCTAAGGCCATCCTGCATATCAGATATTTACATGACGATTCATCACAGTAGCAACATTACAGTTATGAAGTAGCAACGAAAATAACTTTATGGTTGGGTCACCACATGAGGAACTGTATTTAAAGGGCCAGAAGGTTGAGAACCACTGCAGTCTAAAGCTGTAAAAAATCAGGTACCTCCTCAATAAAAGTCACATTTCTATTAATGATTTAATTTCTATCTGAAACACCAAATTTTAGGACTTTTCCTTCCCTATACATCTAGATGACTCCATCTAGACTCAATGAACCATTTGTTCTTCCTCCCTGGCCCATTAGGCAGAGGCTGTGTCAAGTTCTATTATTTCCATAACACTATTTTTTTATTTTCTGGAGAAGTAAAGTATGATATAGGAATATAAGAAAAAGTTTAAGTTTTCGAAGAAAAAAAAAAGCAAAATAACCAAACAGGAGCTTAGACAGAGAGGCGAGGCGCTGTTCAAAGCCAGTCCCCCGCGTGCAGTCTGACAGCCGGGCCCGCGATGCGGCTCCGCTCCGCGGCCTCGCC
>NW_005353629.1:740388-740588 GCF_000412655.1 Myotis brandtii | reverse complement strand
CCCACCGGCAGAACTAGTCCCGACGGCCCCCGCGCCCGCCCCTCACGTGACGGCGTTGAAGGAGGCAGTGGGGGCGGGGAAAGAGCGGAGGAGAAGGAAGTGGAGAGCGGCGGAAGCCGATTGGACGCTAGCACCGGAAGTCGTGTGGCGGCTGGCACCCTCCCGCTGGGCGGGGTTGGGGCGGGGCTACGGACGTGGTG
>NW_005353629.1:729738-740092 GCF_000412655.1 Myotis brandtii | reverse complement strand
CTCCCTCACTCCCCCCGTCCCCCACACACTCACACCAGCCCGGGGCGTGGGGGTCCCCTGGAGCGGCCTGATCAGGCCACGCGTCGTTTGAACACAGCCTGCCTTTTGGAAACACGCAGCCACGAATGCGAACTGAACCCGAGAGCAGCCATGTGCGCCCCTGCGTGCCCTGCAGTTAACGAGGTGGAGGGGAACGCCCTGCGCCTGCGGTGCTGCGGGGGCTGTGAGGTCCTGGACCGGCTTCCATCCCTGGCTGCCATTTTTACAGATTGTTCCTCTGAATGGGTAGAAGGGAACGGGATGAGTTTTACCATAGCGTTACTCGGTTGTCTGCATTGCTTCTGAATTATGTGCCAAAAGTATAAGGCAAGGGGAAATGCCATGTTCTATGGCGGTTTATGGTGCCTTGATGTAAAGGAGGTTTCCCCAACATCAGTAACGCAAATTGTCGGGTTGTTTGACCCCGCGAGGTTTGTGCGATGGTAGGAACGTGGGACAGGTGAGGCGTATGACTTCCTTCTGTAAACTGAGGAATGGGAGGTAGGAAAGGACTGTAGGACATAACAACATGGCCACAGATGAATTATGAAAAGACTAGGGACCCAGTGCACGAATTCGTGCACCTTGAAAGGAACTGTGGGTCTCCACCCATCCTCTGTGCCCCCGCCCGGCCCCTCCTGCCGGCAACCCCACTCCCACCACTGCATGTGCTGACAGCGCCAGCCCCACTCGCACCTGCTGACGGTAAGGAGTGATTGGGACCGGCACCAGGTGCCCCAACCGCCCCTCAGGAGCAGGGGGAGGTGGAGAAGCCCTCAGGGGTGATGGGGGCTGGCAGCCACCACTTGCACCTGCTGATAGTGCCGGCAGCGGGTGTGAGCAGCAGCTCCGGTGCCAGCAGTGAGTGTGAGCAGGGCCAGCGTTCGCAGCTGGTGCGAGTGCTGGGAGGGACTGGGGCACACAGGAGCAAAGAATTTTCAGTAACCACCAGAGGCTCTCCCCAATGACAGTGACTGGCGCCCCGCCTTGATCTGGCACCCCCACTCACCTGCTCTACCATCCCACTGTGGCTGACACCCACCATGTTCTGTGCACACCCCCTGGTGGTCAGTGCATGTCATAGCGACTGGTTGTTCGGTTTGGTCTGTTTGCATATTAGCCTTTTATTATATAGGATAATACCTGCATGTTGAGGATATGGAAATTAATTTTCTTAAAACTATCCATGCCAGAGCACCTCTTGGAAATTTTTCTTGCATCCCCAGGGCTACATAGGTTCCCTTTTGAATACCTCTGATGTCATTCCCTTCCATTTTATAATGTAAGAATCTCATACAATTGAATATGATGAGTTAAAAGACATATATTTTTAGAAACAGGGTTCCTAAAGGCAAGCATACTACTTTATCTGGTACTCAATTCAAAAAGTAAAAAGGCAATTTATTTTTTACACTAAAGATAAAACAAGCTGTATTACATTCTTTAAGAAGGATTTCCAAGGGCAATTTAGCTTAAATTTATTTTCTTGAGATATAATTCACCCCTTTATAGTATACAATCCAGTGGTTTTTAGTATAGTCAGAAAGTTGTACAACCATTACTACTGTCTAATTCCGGAACATTTTCATCACCACCAAAGAAACCTGATACCCATTCCCAGTCACTCTCCACCCCACATAGTTTCTAGCTCCCGACAGTCACTAATTTCCTGTCTGCGTATTTACTTATTCTGTGCATGTCATATAAGTAGAATCATACAACATGTGTCTTTGTGTTTGAACCTTCATGTGTTCAAGGCTCCTCCATGTTGTAATATGAACCAGTACTTCATTCCTTTTTCATGGCTGAGCTTAAATGATCTTCTGCTTGGACTTTACCATCTCCCAGCACATTCACACGCAGGATTTTCAGTGAGCGATTCACTATAAAAATCCATTTATTTCCCAGTTAATCCAAGGTGTCCATTTCCTCAGGTGCTGCTCTCATTAAAGGTCAGAGCTGAGTCACTGACACATTGGGAAACATGGACTGATGGTGTAACAGCAAACTGTAGAAAGGGCATTCAACAATTTCCCTTGCATCCCACTGGCTCCAGTGAGCCTATTGGTCACACCTATCTCCAAAGGAGACCAGAAGACATGGGTTCCGAGTGGCTAATGAAGAGGAGGAAAACGAATATGGGATAACAGTCCAGGGTCCCCAGGACACTGTATTAAGAAGGAGGTACCCTGCGGAAGGTATTTGCATGGGGCCAAAGATACCACACTGCTTTCGGGTCTCTGACTCCTCCAGACACTGGCTCTTTTTGCATCCATGTCCTCTGGACCATTCTCTGTGTCCAGGACAAACTCGGTGCTATGATTGGCCAGGCCTTGGCAATGAGCACACCCTCAAGGCCAAGAGGACAGATTCTATGACTGAAAGAAAGGAAGCTTGCTGGACTAAATAAGACAAGAAATTAAGGATCTGTCTTCCAAGTACTGAACGTGAGGCTCAGCTTTCTTCTTCACCAAAATCAAAGAATCCTATAGAATGTCAGTGGGCTTGCGTGCTGTGTTAGCAAATGTTCATGATTTGTTTTATTTTGTACATATAATAAGACTGTTGGCCGGTGTGGTCAGTTTTAAACAACACAGACATTGAAACCAGAAGCATCTGGATTTGAAAGCAGTTCTACCGCTTGTGAATAAAAATAATGTCATCATTACTGATCTACATATATCAAGCATGGTACATTATATACATTGTCCCCTACTTCTGTTTCTCACGCAAACCCTGAAAAGGATGTGTCACCAACTTTCAGATGTAGAAACGGAAGCACAAAGCCGTTGATTAACTTGCCGAAAGATAGTCAGCACGGGAGCCATAAACAGCCAGCTTGGAAGGGCTTTTCCATGTTTTCTTGCTTTGAAAGCACCTAGAGCAGCGGTTCTCAGCCTGTGGGTCGCGACCCCTTTGGCAGTCAAACGACCCTTTCACAGGGGTCGCCTAAGACCATCCTGCATATCAGATATTTACATTATGATTCATAACAGTAGCAACATTGCAGTTATGAAGTAGCAACGAAAATAATGTTATGGTTGGGTCACAACATGAGGAACTGTATTTAAAGGGCCAGAAGGCTGAGAACCACTGACCTAGAGAAATTTTAGTTTGCAATAGTATTATATGTGACTTTTGACAAGTTACTTATCTTTTCTGAGCCTCGCTTTCTTTATCTGTAAGCTTAGAAATTTGGGTTTTGAATATTTCTTGTGTTTGTTTCAATGTGAAGATCTGAGAATATAACATTCTTTCCACTATTATTAAATTTCACTATGTTAACAGTAGATGGTGCTATTGAGTACTGGCTTTAAAACCCAATAAAAATAATTCTAATTACTGAATACATTTCTTCAAAGGAGACACCTACTCAGAGAATGGGAGGTCAGGGGGTGCCCAGAAAAGTTGCACGTTAAAGTGTGTTAAGCTGGAAAATGTTTTGTTATGCTAACTTTAAAACACTAAAAAAAGAAAGGTTTAAGTATATAATCTGCATATTGGCCCATACTTTATTTTATTTACTGTACTGGATGTTTTAAGACAACTTATTAACATTAATATTCTGATTACAAAAGATGGCATTTATTTCTCAATTATATTAAGAATGAATCATAACCATAATTTTGCATTCTAAAGCCCATAATTTTATTTTATACTTATAGGTATTTAACCTCCATATATAGCTTCCTCTAATTTAATCTGCAGCAAGTAAAAATATATATTTTCACTCATACTTCTAAGATGGGGGGAGGGTGCATGGAAATATTGAACATCTCAACCGCAAACAGTTTATAAATATTTTATTTCTCAAGATTTGATCTAAAAATAAATACAGGCCCGGCCAGCTTGGCTCAGTGGTTGAGTGTCAACCTATGAACCAGGTCAGGGTTCGATTCCCAGTCAGGGCACATGCCCAGTTGTGGGCTCAATCCCCAGTGTGGGGTGTGCAGGAGGCAGCCAATCAATGATTCTCTCTCATCATTGATGTTTCTATCGTCTATCCCTCTCCCTTCTCTAAAATCAAAAAAATATATTTTAAAAATAAATAAATACAGTTGCATTCCATATTGATTACTATCATAGCCCCTTGATTTCCTATTTAGAAAAAGTTACAATATTATTTTGTATGTGAGAAAACAGTCCTAGAGAGGTAAAATAATTTTTCCAAAGGTTAAAAGCCTACTTAGGCACACAACTAGTAAAAGCTTCCCAATTTCCTGACTTCCAGTCTCAAGCACTTTTCATTATACTTTTCTCAGTTTATATATTAACTAAATCGGTTTCTTCTGATTTAAGAAATTACTTAGAGCAACAAGTATTGTTTTAATGAGTACTTCCTTTTTTTTTTAGAGGGGGGAGAGGGAGAGAGAGAAAAAGAAACATTGATCGTTTGGGTCCCATATGCACCCTGACCAGGGATTGAACCCACAACCCAGATATGTGCCCTCACCAGGAATCGAACTGGTGACCTGGTGCATAGGACGACCATCAACCCACTGAGCCACACCGGCCAGGACTAGTGAGTACTTCTTTATAAATATTTTTAATTCTAATACATTAAAAATTATTTTAGCTACATAAAAATAACAGGAATAGTTATAGCTGCTAATCAGTACCCGAAAATATATATGTGTGTGTGTGTGTGTGTGTGTGTGTGTATATATATATATATATATATAATATATATGCAATTTGAAAAAAAAATTAAAAAGACCTAAACACATGGAATGAGATCTCATGTTCATGGATCAGAAGACTTAACATCATTAAATGGGTATTATACTAAATGAGTAAGTCAGAGAGGACAAATGCCATATTATTTCACTTAAATGAGCAATCAAAAAAACAAACAAACAAATCAAACAAAACAAAAACAGACTCATAGATACAGAGAACAAACTGAAGGTTGCCATAGGGCAGGGAGGTGGGAGAATTGGTAAAAAAAAAAAAAAAAAAAAAAAAAATGAAGGAGAATAAGAGGTACAAACCACCAGTTATGAAAAATAAGTCATATGGATGTAATGCACAGCATTGGGAAAATAGTCAATATTATCATAATAAGTCTGTATGGTGACAGATGGTTACTAGAATTACTGTGGTGATCACATCATAAGGATTATAAATGTCGATCTACTACGTTGTATGCCTGAAACTAATATAATATTGTTTGTCAAATATCCTATATAATAAAATCCTAACATGCAAATCGAACGACCGGTCGCTATGATGCACACTGACCACCACGGGGCAGATGCTCAACGCAGGAGCTGCCCCCTGGTGGTCAGTGCACTCCCACAGGGGGAGCGCCACTCAGCCAGAAGCCTGGCTCATGGCTGGCGAGTGCAGCAGTGGTGGCGGGAGCCTCTCCTGCCTCTGAGGCAGGTGAGTGGTAAGGAGCAAGGGGTCCCGGACTGTGAGAGGGCGCAGGCCAGGCTGAGGCCCCTCCCTCCCGCAGTGCACAAATCTCATGCACCGGGCCTCTAGTACTTTAATAAACAAGAAAAATGAGTGAAGGATATAAAGAGAAAAATCGAAGTTTTACTTGGTGGCTGTATAAATTAATGTCCCACTTCTGAAAAGAATTTGGTGGCATGTATCAAGAGCTACAGAAATGTTCATAGTCCTCCACACATTGATTCCACTAGGGAGAATACATGTCATTTCATTTCATTCAACAAATATTTATTGACTACTTTTTATATGTTAGGCATTGCTCTAAACTCTAGGGTTTAGAACAGGCCAACAAAGACGTGTCAATATCAGATAGATCATGGCTGTTAGAGGTTTGAACCCTGTGTGCCGCTCTCCATGGTTCTGAACCATACTTACACCCAACACGACACAGTCTACTTCACTAATATCCCCTATCAGTGGACGGCAAACTGCGGCTCGCAAGCCACATATGGCTCTCTGGCCCCTTGAATGTGGCTCTTCCACAAAATACCGACGTCTGCGCATGGGCCACAAAGTTTCAATCGCACTGTACATGCGCACCCGCACGTGGTATTTTGTGGAAGAGCCACACTCAAGGGGCCAAAGAGCCGCATGTGGCTTGCGAGCCGCAGTTTGCCGACCACTGCCCTAGGTAATCTTTCCCCAGTATTGTGAAGCAGAGCAGAGAAGAGAGAGTAGTAAGACAAAAATGTGGAATCTGGAGGAAGACAAATCATGGCAAAGGCATAGCCACTTAGATTCAGGCAGAAAAAAAGGAGATTTCTTTTGGGATTATTGTCAAATAGTTTCAGCTGCAAAGTTCCACAGTAAAGGAAACAATAGAATGAAAAGGCAACATATGGAATGGGAGAAAATATTTTCAAATTCTATATCTGATAAAGGGTCAATCTCCAAAATATATAAGAACTTCTACAACTCAATAGCAAAGAAACTAATAGGCTAAGCCAGGGGTGGGCAAACTTTTTGACTTGAGGGCCACAATGGGTTCTTAAACTGGACCGGAGGGCCGGAACAAAAGCATGGATGGAGTGTTTGTGTGAACTAATATAAATTCAAAGTAAACATCATTACATAAAAGGGTACGGTCTTTTTTTTTTTAGTTTTATTCATTTCAAACGGGCCGGATCCGGCCCGAGGGCCATAGTTTGCCCACAGCTGGGCTAAGCACTTGAATAGACATTTCTCAAAAAAAAAATACAAATCATCAATTGTCCTATGAAAAAAATACTCAACATCACAAAATCATCAGGAAAATGTAAATCAAATGAGATGACATTTCACACCTGTCAAGATGGCTATTATCAGAAAAACAAAAGACAAATGTTGGCAGTGATGTTCATTGTTGATGGGGATGCAAAATGGTGCAGCTACTATATAAAACAGTGTGGTTTCTGCCTGGTGTGGCTCAGTTGGTTGGAGCATTGTCTCTTGCACTGAAGGGTCACAGGTTCGATTCCCGGTCAGGACACATGCCCGGGTTGCAGGCTCCATCTCTAGTAGCATGCAAGAGGCAGCTGGTCAGTGTTTTGCTCTGACATTGGTGTTTATCTCTTTCTCTCTCCCTCTCTCTTCCTCTCTCTAGAAATCAATTTTTTAAAGTCTTTTAAGTAAATAAATAAAACAGTATGGAAGTTCCTCAAAAAACTTAAAAATAGAATTACCATATAATCCAACAATCCTACTTTGTGCAATTCCAAACAATTCAGATCAGTATCTTGAAGAAATTTTAGCATTTCAATTTTATTACAGCACTATTCATTATAGCCAAGATGTGGAAACAACCTAAATGTCCATCGACAGAGAATTCGATAGAGAAATTGTGGTATATACATATGTGGAATATGACTCAGTTTTTTAAAAAAGAAAATTATGGACAGTTCCCTTGGTGGTCCCGGATCTGTCTCTTGCTTCAACAGTGTTTGGATGGAATAGACCCAGGGACCCAGCCTCCAGCCACTCTCCTGTGTCTTATCCAGTCTCCACCTTCAGAACCACCTCTGAGACCAGCCAACACACCGGGTTTTTTTCCTACCTTAACTCCTTATTGCCGAACAACCATGAGCTCCCAAATTCGTCAGAATTATTCCATCGAGGTGCAGGCTGTGGTCAACCACCTCTCTGGGCTTCTATTCTGACCGACCGTGATGATATGGCTCTGGAGGGCGTGGACCACTTCTTCCTCGAGTTGGCAGAGAAGAAACACCAGGGCGCCCAACGTCTCTTAAAGATGCAAAACCAGCGTGGTGGCCGCATTCTCTCCAGGACGTGCAGGAGCCTCCCCAAGATCACTGGGGAAAATTCAGGCCGCCATGAAGGCTGCCCTGGCCTTGGAGAGGAACCTGACCCAGACCCTAGGTCAGCGGTTCTCAACCTGTGGGTCGCGACCCCTTTGGCGGTCGAACGACCCTTTCACAGGGGTCGCCTAAGACCATCCTGCATATCAGATATTTACATTACGATCCATAACAGTAGCAACATTACAGTTATGAAGTAGCAACGAAAATAATTTTGTGGTTGGGTCACAACATGAGGAACCGTATTTAAAGGGCCAGAAGGTTGAGAACCACTGCCCTAGTGGATCTGCAGGCCCTGGTTCTACCTGCGCAGAGCTCAACTCGTGACTTCCCAGAGAACCACTTCCTGGGTGAGGAGGTGAAACTCATCAGGAAGATGGGTGACACCTGACTCACCTCTGCAGGCAGCGGGCCCCAGGCTGGGCTGGGTGAGTGTCTCTTCGAAAGGCTCCCCCTCAAGTACGACCAGGAGCCTGTGGAGCCCAGAGGCCTTTTAGGGTCCCCTCTGCATCTCCTGGTGTCTTTTCTTATAAGGACACTAATTCTCTTGGATCAGGTTCTCACCCTTAGGACCCTACTTAATCTTAATTGCTTCCTTAGAGGCCCCATCTTCAAATACAGCTATATTGGCGTTAGGGCTGCAGCATATGAATGGGGGGAAACACAAACATTGAGTCCATAATATTTGGAAATCTTCAAATATTTAGAAGTTAGACAACAGACTTCTAAGTAATCCCTGGGCCAAATTAAAAAAACAACAACACGGAAATGTAGAGTATTTCAAACTGAATGATAACGAAAATACAAGCTACTTATTTGGGGTGGAGAGGAAATGCAACTAAGGCAGTGCTCAGAGGAAATTTTATAGCCTTACGTTCAACAAACAAGTGCTGGGAGGATGTGGAGAAAAAGGAGCCCTAGTGGGAATGCGGACTGGTGCAGCCACTATGAAAACCGCATGGAATTTACTCAAAAATTTAAAAATGGAACTGCCATTTGACCCAGTGATCCCACTTCTAGGAATATATCCTAAGAAGCCTGAAACACCATCAGGAAGAATATACGCACCCCTGCGTTCATAGCACAAGTTACAATAGCTAAGACCTGGAAACGGCCCAAGTACCCATCAGCAGATGAGTGCATAAAAAAGCTGTGGGACATCTATACAATGGAATGCTATGCTGCTGTAAAAAAGGGATTTCTCACCCTTTGCAACAGCATGGATGGACCTGGGAGTATTATGCTGAGTGAAATAAGCCACTCAGAGAAAGATAAACATCACATGAACTCACTTATAAGTGGAATCTAATGAACAAAATAAGTCCAGAGACATGGAGGCATGGAACAGACTAATATGTCTCCGAGGGGAGATGGGAAGAGATTAAGAATAACCAGTGGACACAGATAATAGTGGCCTGGGGTGGGCAGGGCTGGGAGGAAGAGGGTAGATGGGAGGGAATTGGGGGACATCAATTTACTGTCAACAATTAAAAACAAAAACTGAAAAACATTGGTCCTCTCTTATATGTCATGTCTGAGCTCTTTTTCTCCTCCTAGACAGCATTTAGAACTCAATGTGCTAGCCTTGCTTTCTGCTGACAGGCAGTAGTGACACCATAAATGTAGGTTTGGGCTGATACTAGCTTAAAGTAAACATCTGAGTAGTGTCAATATTTTTAAAACATAAAATTTAAATAGAACTTATGCTATAACAGTAAAATGACAGGAGCTCAGGTTCTTATTTTTGGGCAAAACATTTCCACCGCATCTCAAATTATCTATTTTAAGGGCCAACACTGACTGTCCCTGGGTAGAAAATTGGGACAACTATTTGAATAATTTTGTTCATCTACTTTTCCCATTGATCCCACTGTTTCAGAAAGAACGCAAACAAAATAAAACAAAAAACAACCAATTTAGTCATAGTTATTTGGATAACACAGACCAAAGGCAGTCATTTGGTTTGAATTATATGGTTTGCTTTCCCCAGTTAGCCATTCCACCTTGCCTGTGTATAGATGCTATTTTAATGTTGCTGGCATAAAAAAGCAAATGAGGCCCTAACCGGTTTGGCTCAGTGGATAGAGCATCGGCCTGCGGACTGAAGGGTCCCGGGTTCGATTCCAGTCAAGGGCATGTACCTTGGTTGTGGGCACATCCCCAGTAGGGGGTGTGCAAGAGGCAGCTGATCGATATTTCTCTCTCATCGATGTTTCTAACTCTCTATCCCTCTCCCTTCCTCTCTGTAAAAAATCAATAAAATATATTTAAAAAAAAAAAAAAGCAAATGAGTACACTTCCCAGAAGGTATGTGACTTCACTCGCTCGTGCACACTCGCGCTGGGCTTTGACCTTCCATTGAAAGCTGTGTTTATAAAAACACCAAGGGCACAAAAGGGTTAATAGTATCTGTGATCCAAAGTTGGCTCTGGGTATTTATTTATTTTTGTCTGCAGATTATGGTTTATATACTTAAGCAATGCTTTAGAGTTTATCAGAAAACAAAATCCCTTAGTATAGTCTTCCTCTGTCCATCTCCAGTAAGTCCCTTAATCTACATATAC
>NW_005353629.1:726637-729685 GCF_000412655.1 Myotis brandtii | reverse complement strand
CCTCCCTCCCTCCCTCCCTCCCTCTCACCTTCCTCCCTCTCTCTCACCTTCCTCCCTCTCTCTCTTTGATAATTCTCACCAGAGGATATTTTTCCCCATTGATTTTTACAGTGGAAGGAAGGAAGGAGAGAGAGAAACATCAATGTGAGAGAGAGACATCGATTGGTTGCCTCTCGCACCCACCCTGACCAGAGCTGGGGGTCGAAACTGCAGCCCAGGTACGAACCCTTAACCGGGAATCAAATCCGAAACCCTTCGGTTCGAGGGCTGATGCTCTAACCACTGAGCACACCAGCCAGGGAAAGTCTCTCATTTTTTAAAAGTGAAATCCTTTTATTTTAAATAGCCAAACGAGCCCTGACCGGTTTGGCTCAGTGGATAGAGCGTCGGCCTGCGGACTCAAGGGTCCCGGGTTCAATTCCAGTCAGGGGCATGTACCTTGGTTGCGGGCACATCCCCAGTGGGGAGTGTGCAGGAAGCAGCTGATCAATGTTTCTAACTCCCTATCCCTCTCCCTTCCTCTCTGTAAAAAATCAATAAAATATATTTAAAAATAAATAAATTATGTTTACATTTGTCCATCTATGATTGAAATTCTAAGACAGTGAAAGTGTAATTTCTAAAAAAACGTCTAGGATCTAAATTTCTTTCTTGATAGTTCAAATTACATGGTAGGGTTACGGAAATGTTTGCTTAATTCTTAGGACTCCGAGTAGAAATCCTTGAATAATGACAGCTGGCACTTCCAGACCGTTTACAAAGGTTAGATGTGAGAGTGTTCTACATGTGTGAATTCACTGAAAATGCACAACAACTCTAGTCAGAAGTGGGTGCTGTCATTATCTCCACTTCACAACTGAGGAAGCCAAGGCCCAGAGAAATTAACTGGCTGCAGTCAGTGGTGGAGTTAGAAGCTAAACTCCCGCTGTCAAAAAAATAAATTAAAAATAAAATAACTCCAGCTGTCAGGCCCTGACTCCACAGTCCTGTCTATTACAGGCTATGCCTCTGCTGTTGCCACTACGCTTTGTAATGTCAGAGCTTGTACTTTCTCCTCATTAAATACTTCCTGAATGGACCTGAATCAAATTATTTTTTAAATATATTTAAAAATATATTTTTATTGATTTCAAAGAGGAGGGGAGAGGGAGTGATAGAAACAACAATGATAAGAGAGAATCATTGATCGGCTGCCGAGCCCTCCTGGTTCATAGGTCAACACTCAACCACCGAGCCATGCTGGCTGGGCTAAATCAAATTCTTAATGTTGCACTTGAGAAATACTAGAATTGACCTTTTCTGAGAAGTAGCACAGGTCTAAAGAATAATAATTTGAAAAAATAGTGCTCAGTGTTTCTGCTTTCGTTTGAGGATTCACTGGCACAAGCCCTAAAAGGAGAAGGTTTTTATTAGAACCAACCAGAATAGACTTACGAAATGCACCCTGGACCTGCTGTCCATGCTTTTAAGCAATTGTGTCAATTACCTGGTCAGATTTCCCTCTGGACAATACATATGCACCACAAAACTCACTCTCACCGCCCAAACTACACAGTCGGCCAAAATGCGAATCCGGGAAATGATCTTTGTGTTGGTTACTGCAAAGATAAAATGCAGAGGTCATCACTGATACCCACCACACTCACTGGCCTTACCCTGGGGACCCAGAACTTGGTGTTTCGGACTCCGAACATTTCAAGACTGTTTTAAAGATTTTACAATGTTCTATTTGGTCGCATAACATGTGAACGAACTTTGACAAACATAAGCTAGTATTCAAATACGAAGTCGTGTTTTTTAACCATCACCAGAACCTGTAGGCTTCTCTATTCTTCAGCACCGATGGGCTGACATCTGAGAGTATGCACTTCCCCTGCCACGCAGCTAAGTGCCCCTGGAAAGGGAAGGCTTACTCTTCCCGCTGTCTCCTAGCAGCAGTCTCCTAGGGCAGTGGTTGGCAAACTGCGGCTCCCGAGCCACATGCGGCTCTTTGGCCCCTTGAGTGTGGCTCTTCCACAAAATACCACGTGCGGGCGCGCATGTAAAGGGAACGTGGAGTGCAAGAAGATGTAGAGTCGAGGATTGAGAAGGTATGTTGAGATGGTTTGGACATATAGAGAGGACGAACGAAAGGAGGTAGATGAAACAAGTATACAAGACGAGTGTGGATGGGGGAGTTGGAAGGGTTCGACCTCAGCGAACGTACCTCAATCAGATTGAGGACGTTTTTAGCAAAGGCCAGCTTAGGAGTACCCTAATGAAGTTAATAACAATGTACCTATCTATATAGTTTAAGTTTTAAAAATTTGGCCCTCAAAAGAAATTTCAATCGTTGTACTGTTGATATTTGGCTCTGTTGACAAATGAGTTTGCCAACCACTGTCCTAGGGCATAGCCTCAGCTGCTCAGCTGACGGCTGCGACCACTGCGGCACTGACACTGCCAGTCCTTCCTCCCCTCCCTCCCGCCTTTAGCGGAGCTCCGCTCTCTATCCTGTATTCTCTTCCTCCCCCTCCTTTACCCTCCCCCTACCTGCGTTCATGGGTTTCTCCCTGACCTCCAAGCCCCGTCCACGCTCAGAGCAACGCATCAATGAGGGACGCTTTGTAAGGCGCTGAGTTGACTAATGAGTTTGCTGACCACTGGCCTAGGGCATAGCCTCAGCGGCTCTGCTGATGGCTGCGACCACTGCGGCACTGACACTGCCAGCCCTTCCTCCCCTCTCTCCCCCCTTTAGCGGAGCTCTGTCCTCTATCCTGTATTCTCTTCCTCCCCCTCCCTACCCCTCCCCCTACCTGCGTTCATGGGCTTCGCCCTGACCTCCATGCCCTGTCCACGTCCACGCTCAGAGCAATGCATCAATGAGGGGCGCTTTGTAAGGCGCTGACCCCACACGCAGGATGTGACCCCAGGGGATGTGATCTGCATCCAGCGCTGAACATCAGAGAGCACTTCCTGGGATGACTCTCTGACCATAGATAACAGGTTTTCCTCCAGAAAACGGCAGGCTAGTGAGATCCCTCTTTTTTAAATATATATATATTTTTT
>NW_005353629.1:717967-726360 GCF_000412655.1 Myotis brandtii | reverse complement strand
TGCCCTGGCCCTCTGGTGTCTGTGTCCATTGGTTAGGCTTATATGCATGCATATAAGTCCTTTGGTTGATCTCTCCCCCTTACCCCCACCCTCCCCTGCCTTCCCTCTGAGGTTTGACGGTCTGCACGATGCTTCTGTCTCTGAATCTGTTCTTGTTCATCAGTTTATGTTGTTCATGATATTCCACAAATGAGTGTGATCACGTGATATTTATCTTTCTCTGACTGACTTATTTCGGAGCTCACTCTCTTTTAAGAAAATACCTCAGCAATGTCAGTGTTTGGAAAGCTAGAAGGCCCCATGTCCGACCCTGCAACTCATTCATGTCTTCAAATTATGTCCTTGAGGTCATAATCCGAGAGAGTGTTTACTGCTTGTGTTTGGAAACATACATCAGAGAGATGAGTGACGTCAGGTGCAACTCTGCAGTGAGGTTAGAGCTGAGAGAGACGGGGTTCCATCGAAGACCTGGGTTCCGTACCAGATTGTACCAGCTACAGTTTCCACATGGATTGTAGAATTATACCATGTGACCTAATTTTTCATCCAACTCTGGGTTTCACATTGACCGAAAGGCAAGAAGGGACATAAAGTCTAATATTCAAAATGGAAGCAGAAGCGACCCCATTGCAGCCGGGTGCTAGCCCAGCCTGTGCTTGGTTCCCTCTGTGACCAAGTACTAGTACTAGCACCAAAGCAAAGACTGAGCTGCATCTGGGGCTGAGCTCAGCCGTGGCTCTGCAGGACTTCAACCTGTTGTCTGCGTTTTGCTTTCCAGAGCAATAAATAAGAACACTGCCTACATTTACATATTGGAAGAGAGCTACCTAGCTATTGTGTGCCTTCATAACCTGCTCTTCTCTGGTCTAAAAATACACACCCTCTTTGGCAGTTCCGTTTCTGCACGGTTTCAAGTTCCCTCTCCATTTTTTCCTCACTTCTTGGAGGAGACTTTCATTTGTCTGTGTTCCTCTCAAAATGCAGTGCTTAGAGCTGGACACAGTGTTCCAGATGTGGTCCGACCAGTACACGGTACAATACAGCTATTGTCTCCCATCGTCTGGAGAGGACTTCACTTACAAATAGAAATTAAAAAACAAAACAAAACAAAACAAGTTTGACAGTGACTGCCATGTACGTAGCAGACACTCCAAAAATATGCCTGGATGTTGTCAAATGAAAAGCCAGCATGTTTTGCTTGTTTCTTTTTTTGTTTTTGTTTGTGTGTGTGTTTTTAAGAACACTTACAGAATATACGGTTAAAGGTTTATGGGACATTTAATTTTGTATCCACCTTCTCAGTATATTTGAATTTAGGTTTAGCATGGGTATTCTACCCTTTTTTCAGGAATAGTTGCATCAGTAACTAATTTAATTTCACTCCATTTTCAAGCTGTCTGTCGGCTGCTCAGAAGTGATTCTTGCCTGAACAGAGCATGGCACCGGAGAGGATTAGTCAGAGCATGAATACAACTCGGCCCATGGCCAGACACTCCTTGATATCGCGGCTCTTCTCCAAGAGAACAAGAAACGAAACGGGCACCATCTATTTTCCAATATAAACATCGCTCACATTTCTTTTCTGAGCAGAGTAGATGCTTCTGTGAGACGAAGGCATGTTTTCTGTAGTCACGATAGTAACCAGGTACAAGACTGCCCTTCTCAAAACGCTCTTGCACTGAGATCAGAGTTTGGAATCACAATTTGTCCAAGCTTGTGACTGCTGGGGACAGGATGCAAACGTTATTGGTCATCTCACCAGCAGTCGATACGATGCCTGGCAAGGAGGGAACATTTTTTCAGGATTACTTTAAAGTCAAGAACATCAGATTAAAGACCCAAATACTGATGCAGGACGGGACCTCCCAAAGCAGTGTCCAACCTCTGTATTTTATTTGTTTAATATATTAATTATTAAGTTAGTTTTACCTAATTCTCTTTACTTTTTATTTATTTTTATTTTTAAAAAATATATTTTATTGATTTTTTACAGAGAGGAAGGGAGAGGAATAGAGAGCTAGAAACATCAATGAGAGAGAAACATTGATCAGCTGCCTCCTGCACACTCCCCACTGGGAATGTGCCCGAAACCAAGGTACATGCCCTTGACTGGAATCAAACCTGGGACCCTTGAGTCCGCAGGCTGACGCTCTATCCACTGAGCCAAACCGGTGAGGGCCAACCTCTGTATTTTAGACACGGGCACTGGAGACCCGGAATAGTGAAGTAACTTGTCCAGCGTGACAGTATCTCAGTCTAGTTAGTTACCAAGTCATTCCTAGATGTTAAAAATCCGGAGCTGCAGAAGGAATTGTGCAAGGCAGGCCCTGGGGTCTCCCACTCTGGCCCCAGGTAGGTTACCTCACTTAGCATGGCTGGATTGGAGGAAGCTTGAAAAGAGGTGTTGGCCACAGACCTGGAAGAAACCCCAGGATTTAAATGAGTGATCAAAAGCAAGGCAGGGTGAGCAGCTGGGTCCTGGGTGCTGTTTCCTGACTGTCAGTGGCCTGCACATCTCTCCGTGTCCACACCACAGTCTCCTCGGTAGTAATCTGGGTTGGACTGAAGTAGATCAGACTCGGGGACAGGAGTTGGCACTCACAGACAGGACTCCCGGGCAGAACTCAGAGGCCACGCTGCACAGGTGCACGCACTTCTCCCCACGCCAGGGCCGGAGGAGGGTCACAGGTGTTGTCTCTGGAATCCAGAGGTGTAGGGAGCGGCTCTAGGGTCAAACCTCAGGCTGACCTGTGGCAGGGCCACAAACAAGTCCCTGCCTGGAGGAGAGAGCTCCCCTAGCATAATTAAGCCTGACCTTGTAGCCCTCCCTAATTCCTTCCTAAGTAGCTAATGGGCTATGGGAGATGCAGCAAGTGTTGCCAAAACAAGAACATTTGTATACATGTTAATCTACAATTGTTTTAATCAGACTATAAAATAAAGCGTTGGCTTGCAGGCTGGGTCTTTTGTGTCCTCATCCAGGCACGGAAGATCCACCGAGCCCCAGCTGTATTCTCTTGTCTGCCTTATCTTCAATCCTTCACTGCCCTTCCTCAGGCTCACCCTTGGCCGTGCTGGTGGGGCACACAGAGGAGGCTCTGCAGCCAATCTTTGGGAAATGTTTAATTAAATAGGGTTCTTCAATGCGAGATTTTGAAGGTTTTTAATATACTAATGGGAGTTTTGAACCTCCAAAAGGCAAATTGGCCGGATCAAACATATTCGATCACTGTTAAATCAAGTGAACAAGGAGGCTGTTAGGTGACTCTAATCCTGTGGGCCCACTAAACAAACCCAATCCCAGCTTGTAAATGCCTCAAAGTTACAAAACCAAACCTAAGGACAACCAATTACAAACAGCCACCTGGGCTTGAAGCTGTAGCCCATCAATTTCCTCCCCCCCACCCCCCTCCTGTCTGATGAGCACTCTTATCTGTTTCCGGTGCTGCCCTGTTCCAATAGATTTTTGCTTAAAAACAACAACAAAAAAACTCTTCCAATGTTCAATATGCCTCAGTTATCTTTAACACCATAATCCTCCTACATTTTATTAAGATTTAAAGGACTTGTTTTCCCAAGGAGTACACTTGGACACAGTGTTTTTCAAATTTGTTTTTGCTGTGACTTCAGTTAGGGATATAATTCATATTAGAAACCAGTCCACACATACTTGTCAAACGGAAACAAATGTCTCCTAAAACAGTACTTACCTTTTCTGTATGTGCTGCCCATATTTTCTATTCTACCTCCCTTCTTTTCTAACGTATGCTGGATTTCAAACCCCCCCACCCCCACCCCCAACTGATTTCACAATCTAACCATAGGTCGCAGCCCAAAATTGCAAAACACTGCTTTAGCAAATCCTATCCTTTCAATCTTCCTTTTACCTGTAAGCTGTGCAACATTATTGATGGGACCTAAGGTCTACCTAGGGTGAATGCCAATAGCAGAGTGGGGTTAAATAGCCCTCAGCTATGTTACTGCTGTCACATTGGAGCGTACCTGGCAGGAAGCGTGGTTGAGAAAGCCTGGAGACAGTGATCTCAGTCCTCAAGGAGGTCTGTTTCTTTGCAAGATACCTTCCGATCCATGAAGTGAAAAAGGGGAGCCAGAGCTACATTATTCTAACACAATGGATATGCTGTTAACAAGAATGATGTGCTAATTTGCAATAATCTGGAAGATCTGTGGTTGAAGGAATAAAGCAAGACGTACAGTGTTGTGTACAGCATGCTCCCATCTGTGTACAAAAGGGGGGTTATATATACATTTATATGCTTGGTACGCATAGAACATCTATCTCTGGGATATAAATTGGCCCCAGTGGTGTGTCATTGGTTGCAGCTACTGTGAGATGGACTTTATTTTCATTGTTTATCCTTTTATACTATTTTAATGTTTTACCATAAACACATATTACTTTTTCCAAAACAATGATATACTACTAAATGGATAAATAAGCATATTTTATGAGAGGTGTGAAAATCTGAAAAACCAAGAGACTGCCAGTGCTTGGTTTTGTAAGTCACTGCTAGTGACAACACCTGCAAGAAATAAAATTGCCAACGTTCAGTCTGAAGACACAGGTATGTGCTATGACGATTGCTAGACATTCTGTTTCTTTCATGGACTCTTGACCTTATTAACAAGAGCCATCTATGCCTCGGGGACGGGGAGGGGGGGAGGGACGTTCTCTATTCTACCTCTTCCCTGATGTATGGTTTTTTAAAAAAAAAAAAAATACAGGAAGAGGGTTCCAAATATGTTTTCTCAGGATGATTCAGGTTTCCCATTCTACCTGCAACTGAGTGGAAATGCCAGTGGCACCGTGAAAAGGGGAAAAAACAAGTAGGGCAAGGCTCCTAAAGGAGAAGCAAAAGAAGGGTGACCAGTGGGTAATTCAAGGGACTGCAGCACCATTTCTCAAACTTCAGCACTGATAGGAATTACCAGGGATACGCAGTGGTTCTCAAACTTCAACACTGATAGGAATTACCAGGGATATGCAGTGGTTCTCAAACTTCAATATTGATAAGAATTCCAGAGATACTGGTTAAAAATTTAGCCTCCTGAGTGCTGCCCCCAGAGATTCTGATACAGTGGGTCTTAGATAACTTCTCTTTTCTGAACCTTCTGGGATTAGTCTCAAGTAAAGTGGAGTGTGACAATCTCATTGAGAAACACACACACACACACACACACACACACACTAAAAAAAAACAAAGACCGCCCTAACCGCTTTGGCTCAGTGGAGAGAGCGTTGGCCTGCGGACTCAAGGGTCCCAGGTTCGATTCTGGTCAAGGGCATGTACCTTGGTTGTGGGCATATCCCCAGTAGGGGTGTGCAGGAGGCAGCTGATCGATGTTTCTCTCTCATCAATGTTTCTAACTCTCTATTCCTCTCTGTAAAAAATCAATAAAATATATTTTAAAAAAATAATCTCCTTTAAAAAAACACACACAAAAAAAAACAAAGACCATTTCTGCTATACATATCACCAACACAAGGACTGCGCATGTAAGAAAAAGGTCTATTCTCCTCCTTAAGTTTTTCACCTCTAACGCAGATTTTCTTAAGTGAGTTAATACATATGAAGAACAATGCCTGCACAGAATACAGGTTTAATAAGTGTAAACTGTTCTTATGATTTTTAAAATATATATTTTATTGATTTTTTACAGAGAGGAAGGGAGAGGGATACAGAGTTAGAAACATCCATGAGAGAGAAGCATCAATCAGCTGCCTCCTGCACACCCCCTACTGGGGATGTACCTGCAACCAAGGTACATGCCCTTGACCAGAATCGAACCTGGGACCCTTCAGTCCCCAGCTGACGCTCTATCCAGTGAGCCAAACCAGCTAGGGCTCTTATGATTTTTTAAAGATACATAAAAGAACAGTTGTTATATAGATGAACCAACTCTATAAATGACACAGAGATGGGTTGTAGCAACTCCTATGAGGAGAAATATTTCTTTATAACTTAGAGTTCTGGGTCTGAAAATGCTAGTTTTCCAGACGATGAGCCAACTAAATGCTTGAGAGGCCGCACAGGATCCAAGCAGCTTTTTAAATGAACGCTAGGGTCCTGTTTAAAGCTCGTGTGAAGAAAATGTCCACTTGGTTTCAAACTTGTCATCGGTGGCACATTACAAGCAACAACATTATTAAAAGTACATCTGCACAAACATGTACATGTCCCGATGACTCTTTGCCTTACTTCATCTCCACAGATTGTTTTCAATTTTATTTTGTTTTCCTTTGCAAGGTTGATGAATACCCAGGCACCGATCCCAGTTTGGGTTTAAACTTTGTTCTAAATGCTTGAATATTGTCCCAGATTCTGTCTCTTTTTTAAAGCAACAGCATTTCGGCCTGAAGTGAGTCACTTCTCAAACAGATGTGTTTCTAAACTGGCAAAGCTGGCAGACCCAATCAGCAATCCTCATGTTAATACCTCCTCGAGAGTGTCCTAACCTGGGTAGCCACGCAGATAATATCGTGTTTGATCACGTTTCCTCCAGTCCCAAAAGAAAGCGGCTCATTCAATGAACGTTCCATACTCAGTATTTTATTTTTTCATACTCAGTACTTTAGAAGACAGCAAAAAAGGAGGTCTTCAGCCCTGGCCAGTGTGGCTCAGTTGGTTGGAGTGTTGTCCCAGACACCCAAAGGTGGTGGTTCGATTCCCGGTCAGTGCATATACCCAGGTTGCAGATTCGACCCCCTCTGGGGATGCATGCGGGAGGCAACCGTTAGATGTTTCTCTCTCCCTTCTTCTTCCTCTCGAAAAAAAAAAAAAAGATTTAAGAAAAAAGGAGTTCTTCAAAAGATTCAGTTGGGACCCCAGCCAGTTTGGCTCAGTGGATAGAGCATCGGCCCGCAGCCTGAAGGGTTCTGGGTTCGATTCTGGTCAAGGGCATGTACCTCAGTTGCAGATTCAATCCCCATGTGGGAGGTAACCAGTTGATACATCTCTCACATCGACGTTTCTCTCTGTGTGTGTCTCTCCCCCTCCACTCTCTACAAATCAATGGCAAACTTCCCCGGTTGAGGATTAACAACAACAAAAAGAGGTTCAGTTGGGTTCAAACTGGCCCGGCATCTTTCAGGGGCTCCTCCTTCCTGGGTGCAGGCCACACATGCCTTGTGAGACATATACAGGCAGCTTCATCTTTATAGCACCCCTTTCAAAGAGTTGTCCAGCTTCTGTCTTCTTTAAAGCTAGTGAGAGGAACTCACTGCTTGTCCAGGCAGCCTGTTCTCTTTTTAGGAAACAGTGATTAGCAGGCTCTTGCTTATGTTCCTTCTAAATGCGCCCACTGGTGCTCCGGGGCTCATGTGCCCTTCGAAGAAAAGCAGAGGGAGTGCGCCTGTCGTGCAGGTGGCAGCCTTTCAGCTCCCTGCGACAGCTGTGATGCTCCGTGCTGCGCGCTCTGTCTCTGCTCTGGCTTCTGAAAGAGGTCGGAGGAAATTACTCAGTGGGGTTTACTGTGAGTGTGAATCTAGTTGCGGTTAAGCTGCTTTATGCAAAGATTCAACAACCAAAAAGAAACAAGATCTCTAGAAGACAGAGAGATTTAGAACGCACTGCGATCTGAGAAATTGTCCGTGGAAGAGGCAGTAGGTACGCTGGAGTGGTGGGTCATTTTTCGTGTGATTCTTCTGTTTTTCTAATTGTGTGTGTGTGATTTTTCAAGTGAAATGAAAACAACTGCGAGGGCTGAAATTTTGACTGAATTAGGGACAGATAAGTTCTGTGGAATACATAATTCTTTTTTGAGTGGCCCACCAGGTTTTGAGTTTCTTGAAGGCCAGGATTATGTCTTATTCTTCTTGGTATCACCAGTGCCTAGTAGAATGCAGGCACAAAGTTGGCCTCAAAAAAATGCTTGTTGAATTGAACTTACCTGAATTTCCAGAAGTGGATAGATCACTAAAGAGAGGGAGAAAGGAACTGAATTTACTTCAAAGAGGATTTTTTTTTAACTGGGCTCTTCTAATCTTGTCCTCCTACTTACCAGAAATACCCTCAAGGAGATGAAATTATACTGATAGCCCTTTGACAAATGATATCAATCCCCCCCCACACACACACACCTTAAAAGTGCTGCCTTTGGAAGTATCAGTATTGTGATAACCCTAAAGCAATGACATTCTAGGTGTCATAATTGGCATTCTTTGCCATCAAGTCAATATGCATTTTTAATATGGTTTTTTACGGAAGGTGCCTTTAACTAAAGGAAAAACTATAATGATAGGCAGAGGTGTCTTGGGGCCTATTTTGGTGTCAAGTGGTGCCTCAGATTAGGAGTCAGAGAAACTCAAGTCAATGACTTGGCAGAGAGATGGAGAGACAGCCCCCCCCACCTCCCCCCCCCCCGCCCCAGGA
>NW_005353629.1:706345-717336 GCF_000412655.1 Myotis brandtii | reverse complement strand
GGTGCACATGTACAGTGCGATTGAAACTTCGTGGCCCATGCGCAGAAATCAGTATTTTGTGGAAGAGCCACACTCAAGGGGCCAAAGAGCCCCATGTGGCTCGGGAGCCGCAGTCTGCCAAGCCGCAGTTTGCTGACCACTGCTCAAGGAGAAGACAGGCAAATGCAAGACAGAGCTCCATTACCAGGAAAAGCATTGCGAGTTGGCCTGGAACATACTGTGTGGTCTTGCTTGGAACCATAAAGGATGCCATTCTTGATAGGAAATGGTTGGAGTGCCAGGAAATTCCAGAATACCAGGAAAACAACTTTTGCAACAGGAACTGAGGCAGAAGCTATCTTTATAAATTGGGGCAAAAGGACCTTGAAATGTAAACAGTGGCCCAGGACCACCTGGGAGGGGGCTAAGCAGGCTGCTCTTGCGTTTACTGGCAATCTCAGAGTTGGTACTAGCCACATCTGCCTCACAATGACCCCTACCATCCGTTAAAATGCAGGGGTGGATAGTCTCCCTGTGTGTGTTTCTATTGTGAGCCATTGAGAATGACTGCTGTTTACTTAGCATATTAAAGTGTTAACCACCCCTGAAGAAGAGAAAGTTCTGCACTGGGTATTCTTTCCAGACATATGGGCAAGACACTGTCTCCATAATGCAGATCACAAGTCGCTTATAACCTAACTAAAGGCCTGGTGCACTAAATTCATGCACTCGGGGGGTCCCTCAGCCCAGCCTGGGCCCTGTCATAGTCCTGGATCCCTCGGGGGACGTCCACCTGCCATGCTCTTGCGTTTACTGGCAATCTCAGAGTTGGTACTAGCCACATCTGCCTCACAATGACCCCTACCATCCGTTAAAATGCAGGGGTGGATAGTCTCCCTGTGTGTGTTTCTATTGTGAGCCATTGAGAATGACTGCTGTTTACTTAGCATATTAAAGTGTTAACCACCCCTGAAGAAGAGAAAGTTCTGCACTGGGTATTCTTTCCAGACATATGGGCAAGACACTGCCTCCATAATGTAGATCACAAGTCGCTTATAACCTAACTAAATGCCTGGTGCACTGAAATTCGTGCACTCGGGGGGTGCCTCAGCCCAGCCTGGGCCCTGTCACAGTCCAGGATCCCTCAGATCCTGCCAGTTTAGGCCCACTCTCTGGAGGATTGGGCCTAAGCTGGCAGTCAGACATCCCTCTGGCAGCCCGGGAGCCCTCAGGGGATATCTGACTGCAGCCTAGGCCTGCTCCCTCAGTCGGACATCCTTAGCACTGCTGAGGAGGCGGGAAAGGCTCTCACCACTGCTGCACTTGCCCGGCTCATGGCTGAGCAGAGCTCCCCCTATGGGAGCACACTGACCACCAGGGGGCAGCTCCTGCATTGAGCATCTGCCCCCTGGTGGTCAGTACATGTCATAGGAACCAGTCATTCCCGGTCGTTCTATTAGGGTCAATTTGCATATTACCCTTTTATTATATAGGATTGGAAAGTTCAATAGTTAAGTCTTTTAAATAGTCCAAGACAGCAACAGAAGAGTAATCACAACACAGTACTTGGTTAATAATCAAACCAATTGTGTTAGCTGTGATTTGTATGCTAGTGCAGAGAGAGAGTCACCCCTTCAATTTTGGAAGATGAAAGAAAATCTATGAAGGCAGTGTCACGCATGGATTTGGATTCCTCAGAACAACCCTAGAAAATAGGTATTAGTATCCGCAGTCTACAAAGGAGGTAACGGAGGCTCAGAGAGAGAGCTTAAGCAACTTGTCCTAAGTCACTCAGCCAGGAAACAGCAGAGGGCTTAAACCCATATGTACCTGTAATGAAAAAAACCACTCTCCTGTGTGTTTCCCCTACTCTCAATACCCTTTGATAGTACTGTCTCACTTCTGATGCCAGATGTGTGGGTTTTCCACACACCTCGCAATTCTGGGACACCAGCTGGGTGTCCTAGAATTTTACTCCATTCTGACACATCTACCTGAAGCTAGCATCCGATCCCACAGGCTAAGGGCTGTCAAATGACAAAAATAAAACAATTCAGTAACCAGTTTGATGTCCTTTATTCAAAGGGAAACAACCTGAGCATGGGAAAGCTCAGTGCCTCACAAGCAGTGACGCACTCTCCCCAAGAGACAGCTGGGCAGTAGGTGGGTTGTATAGATGTTAGAAGAGGCGGAGGGATGGTTGGGCAGTAGGTGGTTTGTATAGTTGTTAAAAGAGGCGGAGGGATGGTTGGGCAGTAGGTGGGTTGTATAGTTGTTAGAAGAGGCGGAGGAACGTTAAGCTCAGTGCCTCACAAGCAGTGACGCACTCTCCCCAAGGGACATTTGGGCAGCAGGTGGATTGTATGGATGTTAGAAGAGGCAGAGGGACAGCTGGGCAGTAGGTGGGTTGTATAGATGTTAGAAGAGGCGGAGGGATGGTTGGGCAGTAGGGGGGTTGTATGGCCTGTTAGAAGAGGCGGAGGGACAGTTGGGCAATAGGGGGGTTGTATGGCCTGTTAGAAGAGGCGGAGGGACAGTTGGGCAATAGGGGGGTTGTATGGCCTGTTAGAAGAGGCGGAGGGACAGTTGGGCAATAGGGGGGTTGTATGGCCTGTTAGAAGAGGCGGAGGGACAGTTGGGCAATAGGGGGGTTGTATGGCCTGTTAGAAGAGGCGGAGGGACAGTTGGGCAATAGGGGGGTTGTATGGCCTGTTAGAAGAGGCGGAGGGACAGTTGGGCAATAGGGGGGTTGTATGGCCTGTTAGAAGAGGCGGAGGGACAGCTGGGCAGTAGGTGGGTGGTATAGATGTTAGAAGAGGCGGCATGGAACAGGTCATGATTGGCTTGGAGGTCCAGATTTCCTTGCAGGGCGAGCAGGTCAATCAGGAAATAAGGAAAATTATTTGGGTTGCGTTGATTGGCTGAGGTTGCATATCTAACCTGGTTTAGAACAAGGACATCAATACAGAGTCTTGGCAGTTGGGGGTGGCCTGGCTGGATATACTGTGATTCTGGTCAAGCAGAGCGTTTACAGGAACTCGAAAGTTACCTAAGTTTTGGTTTGCTGACACGACACCCAGGCAGGAGTGGCTCCACCTTGGGCCTAGACATTCTCAGTCTCACAAGACTGCACCACACCCCCATCACAGACAGACAGACACACACACACACACTTCATATGCTAATCACAAGTCCAGGTTGTCACTTGTGCTTCTGATTGAACACCTATACATTGGAGTTTCCCAGGACCATCTCTTCAGGTTTGATTAATTTACTAGAGCGGCTCACAACACTCAGGAAAACAGCACTTACTAGATTACTGGTTTATGATAAGAGGACAAAACTCAGGAAGAGCCAGATGGAAGAGATGCATAGAACAAAGTATGTTGGAAAGGGCCCAAAGCTTCCATGCCCTCTCTGGGCACGCCACACTTCTAGCACCTTCATGGGATGACTATCCCTGTCCTTTAGGGGGTTTATGGAGACTTCAGTACTTTGGAGGTTTGGTTAAATAATTGGCCATTGCTGATCGATTCACCCTCCTGCCCCTCTCCCTTTCTGGAGGTTTAGGATGGAGGATCCTGAAAGTGCCATCCCTCTCATCATAGTTGGTTGCCCTGGCAACCAGCCCTCATCCTTGGAAGCTTTCCAAAAAATTACCTCAGTAACATGAACTCAGGTGTGGTTGAAAGGGGCTTGTTATGAATAGCAAGACATTCCTCTCACATTCATGGCTCCGGAGCTATTTCAGGAACACAAAATAAAGGATCAAATACTATAACAAAAACATTCTCCCAGTGCTCTCATCACTTCAGACATTCCAAGTGTGAAACAGAAACAGGGATGAAGACCAAACATATATTTTGTATTATGAAGAAGAATATCACAGTATCTCATATCAACGTTTCTATTTTTGTTTTCCACCAGGAGAGTCACAAAATCCAGTCAAAGGCGTCCCGTCAGGTTGAACAGCGTGAACCAGTGCAGGGAGATTTAGTGATGGAAGGGATGCTTGGAGTTCTGCAAGCAGCTGGATTTGGCAATGGCAGAGATTTCAGGAAAGTGGAGGGGACATTCCATCAATGAAGTTAAGTAAGAAGTACTTAAAAGACCTTTAAAATGTAAGGACTTTGTTTTAGAAGGCCTTCAATAATAGTCCAAAGAGTAGCGGGGAACTATTTATGTTTGCACCTAGCCCTCCATGCCTGGAGCCCAAGATGAGGCATGGAGCTCCTGGAGAGCATTCACCAGCACCCGCCATGCTGGTACTCTGACCTTAGGCTTCCAAGCCTCCAGACCAGCGGTTCTCAACCTGTGGGTCGAGACCCCTTTGGGGGTCGAACGACCCTTTCACAGGGGTTGCCTAAGACCATTGGAAAACACATATATAATTACATATTGTTTTTGTGATTAATCACTATGCTTTAATTATGTTCAATTTGTAACAATGAAATTGGGGGTCACCACAACATGAGGAACTGTATTAAAGGGTCACGGCACTAGGAAGGTTGAGAACCACTGCTCCAGACTGTGAGAAAAACAAAAACCATTTCTTTTGTTTAAACCACCAGCCTATGGTGTTTAGTTATGGCAGCCCGAGTGAACTCATACAAAGGGTTTCATGGAGGCTTCGGAGAAACGTTCTCTGTGTGTTCCAATTATCTATAGGAACGTATGCACAGGTGACCCAGAGCGCCTCATTTGGATATACCAATACAGACGTCAAAGGGTACTTACTATTCATTAATATGGCCGAGCTTAACCAAAAACTAAGAAGAGAGAAGACACAGGGGATAAACAATGCAAGAAATCACACAGGTTTATTTACCAGAGAGCTGATGGGTTTCAGTCCTGGGCAGGCCACCCGGAAACACTCGCTGACAGAGACACACGGAGGTCCTCTAATATGCCGCGGCAAGGAGCTCGGTCTCTTGACTCGGTCTCTTGACTCGAAAAGAGGCCTCTAACAGTTTGGGCTCAAAGGCAGAGCAGGAATGGCAGTTTGGCAGTTTGGCAGTTTCCAGCGGGGAGGAGAGCGTCTTGTCTGTGGAGGTCAGACAGACGTTTGACTGCTCCCGTGAGAGTCCTTCTTTTATACCCCATGGGTGGGCTTCTTCAGTGTCTCATATCAGTATGCTCCGGTGGCCTTCTGGGCTTATCAGGATATATACACAGGGGGTTACAAGGTATTTATCAGGATTGCACACGCAGGGAGTTGTTTGTCAGGAGTTATAAGTTATTTGTCAGGAGTTAACATGCAGGGCGTTACCAGTTACTTATCAGGGTCTCACACACACACACACAAATTAAGTTCCTCTTCTAAGTAAAGTTTAAAATTCACTCTAATAATAAAACAAAATGAAATTTGATTATACTATTTTATACTAACTAAACTTATTACTATAACACTGTGCTCTGCTAGACAAACCACAGGAAGTCTCTTTCTCACTCCATACACCAAAAAGCACAGAAGGAATCCCAACTGCCTCCAGCGCCCATCCACACCACCAGGGAAATCAGCTTTAGAACACAGCTGACATATAGAACTGAACAGCGTTGCAGGGAAATGGAGCCAGAATCCCGATTGAATTATGCCTGAAGCCAATACTACTTTTGAACTTCCCGTTATAGGAGCCAAGACAATTTCTTATTGTTCAAACAGGCTTGAGTCAGGTTTCTGCTTCTTACAGATTGCAGCAACCGAGGGCCATTGTGAGGGTAATTAAGGTAATTGGAATAATGAAAGTAAGGAGCTCACTCCAGTGCATGGTATATACCAAGGATAGCTATTACTATTTTAGGCAGGAAACGAATTTGTACGTCTCTCAGTGTAGTGGTGACGACTGGGAGATCTCTCTGGATTTAGGGAATTTTCCTATCAGCAAGTGGAGGTTGTGGCAGGCAGAAGCAGTCTGTGAAAAACAATGCAGACTGGAATAAACCGACAGGGAGCTGACCTGGGATTTGCCCCTGGCAAACCAGACCTAGATTCCGATCGACAGCAGAGAAACCAGCAGCAGAAACCCAGCAGAACTGACGGAAATGTGGAGCCCCCGTCTCCTTCCTAATTTCCGTTTTTCAGTTGGGAGTTTGTCTCTGGTCCTAGCAAATCCAACAGCCAGCTCTGCTCTAGAAACTTCCGGAAGGCTTTTCTTTGCCCTTTTAGAGCTCCCATTTTTTTTGTTTCTCTGGAATGCGCTCTTACATAAACTCTACTTCTCCTGTTTAAATGTTTACACGACTTAACTAGTAAAAAAATGGTAAAATGGAAGAAGCTCATTAAGTTCTTCTGTTGTATTTTTCTTTGGATTCAAATGGATTAGCTACGTATTTGAAGCAACGCAATAACAACATCTGAAAATCATTCCCAAACCACATTGTTTACTTGATGGTGAGCAGTTTCTAAACAACACCAGCGGAGTCAGGAAGATCGCCTCTCTAGGCCACTGAGCAGCCCTTCCTAGAATTGTTGTAGCTGGTAATTAAACTGGCATACAGGGTATGATTGTTAGTGTTTTCTATTTTTGTCAGTGGCTCTTCTACATTCTGAAAGCTATTCAGTCCTTGAATTACTTGTAAAATCATTTCCTTGTTTTGAAGAAGCATGTAAGACGTTAAATTAACTCTCAGGATCCTACAGCAAAAATGAAGGAATGTGCAAGTTTGACTGCAAGGATGTTCAGTGCAGGATTATTTATAATAGCAAAAAAGAAAATAACCAAATATTCAATCATAGGGAATTGGTTGAATTAATTACGGTACAATGCATAAAATGCCATTAAAATGTATAACAAAATTATATGACCGTTTATTGCAGTGATGGCGAACCTTTTGAGCTCGGCGTGTCAGCATTTTGAAAAACCCTAACTTAACTCTGGTGCTGTGTCACATATAGAAACTTTTTGATATTTGCAACCATAGTAAAACACAGACTTATATTTCTGATATTTATTTTATATATTTAAATGCCATTTAACAAAGAAAAATCAACCAAAAAAACGAGTTCACGTGTCACCTCTGACACGCGTGTCATAGGTTCGCCATCACTGGTTTATTGATGTGTACAAATAAATAACAACATGAACCAATAATAATATTTTATATAATTATATTTGTTAATATGAAAAGACACTTCTATCAGTGGTAGTAACCAGCAGAGAGAGTGGTGCCAATTACAGTTGTAGATATACGGGGGAAGCGGCCCTGTGTTAGGCAGAGCATCGGGGCAGCCCTGCCAGAGCACACAGCAGCCTCCAGCAAAGTGGGATGAATCTGTGAGCCAGTGACGGTGCCCAATGGGAACAGCCTCTTTGGGAAGCATGTGTGGAATACCTCTTGAGAGCCCCCAGAAATACCCATGGCCAAACTGGAAGAGGGTGGAGGAAATCCTGCCTCAGTGATTGTAGGGCTGAGAATCCATGAATTTTTTTTTTTACTTCTTTTTTTGTTTGGTGATTGTAGGGCTGAGAATCCATGAATTTTTTTTTTTTACTTCTTTTTTTTGTTTGCTTATGTATTTTTTATTGATTTCAGAGAGGAAGGGAGAGGGAGAGAGAGGTAGAAACATCAATGATGAGAGAGAACCATTGATCGGTTGCCTCCTGCACACTCCCTACTGGGGATCAAGCCCACAATCCGGGCACGTGCCCTGACCAGGAATCCAACGGTGACCTCCTGGCTCATAGATCGACATTCAACCAGGAAGTCACACCGGCCGAGCTAAATGATGATTGTTAATAGGTCTCCATGTGTTCTGTAAACAAATAAAGCTTTGGAAAACTGGCTCACTTTTCTTTTTCACTGCATAACAATAGATGACATATTTATACATCTTAAGCAGATAGTTCTTAACTACTTTCAAGTAATTGAGAAGACTCTGTTTACTTATAAAATTATGTTGACATTCACATTAATAAGTTAATTTCCCAAGAACTCCCTATATTCCTGCAATTTATGTTAGTTACGTAGATAGAGAAGTGAAAGTTTCTTTCCAAGTAGAGCTCATCTTTAAATAGTCGGGAAATGTGAAGTAACTTTGAGTGACTAGTTCCAGGGACCTTCCACTGGCCATCTAACAAACTCTCGTGTTCCCACCGTGTTTAAGCCGTAAGCTGGTTGTTAGGTCCCTAAGGCTGAATGGGATCAGGTCCCTCATTGAGAAGACAGACAAGACAATTGATTAGTATATTTTTAGTTAACCCTTGACATTAATGTTTCTAAAACCAGAGCATCTAATGTAAAATGAACAATAAGCCAATAGCAATGCAAGTAAGGACAAATAAATTGACTTGCTAATCCTTTTCTGCTGCTGACATAATCTCCTGTGAAGCCTCTACCTCAACTATATTCCGGAAAAGATCATCTTCCTTACGCAGTTCTTTGGGCTGAAAGAACAGTTTGGGATTCTTGAGTGTGATTGGGGAAAAATCAGCCTGCAAAATTTTCCAAGTTCATAAGTGCTTCATATATCTTGCTCGTTCAACCAGTTCATCCAGTTGAATTACTAAAGGGGCAATGTTTGGATCACTGCCCAACATCAATGACTTCCTTTCTCATTGTATAGCAGACAAATGCTTGAGAAACTGATGACAGCTATGCTCCAGCCTGATAAACCCACCCCCCTTCCCAATGAATACCTCAGGATCCCAGGCCTCAATTATTTAGGCCATTCTTATTTTGAGGATGGATATGACTTAATTCAGTCCAATAAAGGAAGTTTACTAAGGAGTTTTGGAAGTATCATCACTTTCAACATCTCCCAACCATTCAGTCCCCAAATAATCCCATGACCTGGAAAGCCTACCATCAAGAAATAGATTGCTGAATAGGTTGCTGCTTAGCCCTGAGCAGAGGATTTTGTGTTGATGCTCAGCCCAGATATGATCGAAGAGGACTTTGAATAAAGGAGGTCACCCCAGAGGACAGTACTAGGGTTCAATTACGGCAATAAAAAGCTGATCCCCTCAGGGGCATAGCTTCAGACTGGTTAACCAAGTCTCTCTGTCCAACAGGAAATGATGTGTTTTGAACTCTGTGTGGTTGTCCAGCCTCCCAGTTCCCATCATTTTAATCGGTTCTTTGAGTATTGGGTTGTTGGGAGTGATTTATCATCCAGGCCCAGGCCCCCTGAGGAACTATAGCTAGAACTGATAAAGATGACAACACAATGCGCAGATCACGGAACTTGGCACCGATACCACCGATGGACGTCTTTGGGTTGGCTCCTGGGGAATGCATCTCATATCAGAGGGGTCATGCATGGAGATGTATGTAGTAGATGCTGCAGCGCCCCACTCAGACCTCCCCATGCCAAGGCATCCATTGCCGCCCTCTGTCAGGAGTGATGTCTGCTGGTGACTCATGGCCACTAGAAATTGTCCTACCTCTGAATTACACTTGTCCTCAGGGGAAGACTGGACCCAAAATTACAGGAAGGCAGGGATGTGGAGTACTACCCAATAACTTTCCTGCACCTGAATTCCTATCTCAGCGTCTATTTCCTCAGAATCCAACCTAAGATAATAATTGACAATAATGCTGCCAGGAAAAGCTTAAGAGAGCTTCTAATGTACCAGCCACTTTTCCAAGTGCTTCGCATACACTCACTCATTCAATTCTCACAAGCCTATGTGGTAGGTGCCATTACTAACCCTGTTTTACAGATGAAGCTAATGAAGCACAGAGAGGTGAAGTAAGCTATGCAAGTTCACACAGCCGGTGAGTGCCAGAGCTGGCAGCTAAGCCCGGGCCTTCTGTTTATTGAGTTCTGTGCTCTTACCTGTGCTGCCTCTCAGCCACTTGCAATAGTCCTTACTGTGTGCCAGCCATCTCCAAGCCCGGCACCTCTGCTGAGAAATACCAGGCCAAGAAAAATATCAAGTTGCTACAGAAGCAGATGCATCCCAGCTAAAATGTGGCTCATCTGGCCCATGGCCAAGAGGCTCACCCACCGCAGGAGCTGCTTGGCCCATTCCCGGCCTCCCGGGCTGTCTCAGGAGGGGACATCAGCCACCTGGACTGAAGACTCCTCAGTGCAGACACAGGCTCCCTGCCTTCTCTAAGCAAAGAATGTGACCGGGGTAGCTGCTGCTGGGACAAGAAGACTCAGAGGAAAGCCACAAAACGGACAGATCTCAGGCGGTCTGGCTCCACAGCAGTGCTGCTCATCCTACACCCACAGCTCCTCACAGGGAGGAGGAAGGGGCAAGTGTAGAGATGCTGGCCAGCCCGAAGGGAAGGGCAGAGCAGACTCCAGCCTCTGCCCACCCCTGGCCTTCGTAGCAGGCGTGTTCTGCAGGGAAGTGACCCAGAGGAATCTCCCTCCTGCTCTCCAGGTGTTAGTTTAAGAACTCAGGCCTCGCCCAGCCGGCGTGGCTCAGTGGTTGAGCTTCGACCTATGAACCAGGAGGCCACAGATCAATTCCTGGTCAGGGCACATACCCAGGTTGTGGGCTCGATTCCCAGTGTGGGGCATGCAGGAGGCATCTGATCAATGATCCTCTCTCATCATTGATGTTTCTCTCTCCGTCTCCCTTTCTCTCTGAAATCAATAAAAATATATTTTGAAAAAGACCTCAGGCCTCACCTCAGCACCTGACACGGCCTGAGACACAGGAATTGCAGCCAGAATTAAGGGCCATGAACACGGGTTGGGAACTCGAGGGAAGTTTCTTTGAACTCTCATTTGGCAGTTACCTTACCTCTTCCCTGAGAAGGAGGCGGCACGAAGGGGGCGCGATAAAAGGAAATGAAGTCTGCCCAGCAGCCGCACTTCCTCTGGGTTGGCAGGTGCATGAGTCAGTAAGCCTCCTCCCCCATCAAGTGAAGTCTGTGTGAGTTACGTGGTCTGGTCGCAGCTGATTAGCAGGGGCGCCTCCAGACTTCACTCACACCACCTGCCCCTAGACCGGCATTCTTGTGAGACAGACAATGGAAAAAGGCCTAGAGCATTTTTTTAAAATTTATTGATTGATTTTAAACAGAGAGAGGAAGGGAGGGGAGAAGAGAGAGAG
>NW_005353629.1:705420-705917 GCF_000412655.1 Myotis brandtii | reverse complement strand
ACCCAGGTCCGCCTGTCACAGCCACAGCGACCGCAGACACTGTTGCTTTCCTCCCTCCCCCTCCCTGGCGCTCTCCTCTATCTTTTGAAATCTCGCTGCCTCCGGATTTCAAAATTCCCAGGAACAGACTTCTGGGCCCAGCGCGGGTCAGGTAGCCACCGCGGGACTAGTTAGTACACAGCGGCTGGCGGCTGGGGGCGGGGCATTGGGTGCAAAGTCACGTCCAGGAGGGAGGCTGCTCCCGCTGAACCGAAAGGCCGGAGGGGGTGGGGAGCCCTAAGCAGAAGAGAAGCCCCCAGCAGGTTCGCTCTGGAGGACTCGGAAGGGCCATACGAGGAAATGAAGGCAGTTGCACCGGGTTCGGGGCTTATTCGCAGCTTTCCTTTTCAATGCTGTCATCTTAGAACACACGGTGCCGTGCAGCCCTGAGACCCGGACACCTCGTGCCATGCAGACCCGGCACCGCCGCGAGGTGCCGCGTGGCCCTGCCAGGCGTC
>NW_005353629.1:695511-705025 GCF_000412655.1 Myotis brandtii | reverse complement strand
GCATGAAGTCATCAGTCACTGGCAGCGTGAGAAGCGGTCGTGGCGGGGCCCGGGTGAGGCGGGGCTGGGCGGCTCCTCTGCCCACGCAGGTCCGCGGTGCAGGAGCCATGGCGTTGCCCTATCGATTCGCTGTGGAGACATCCCTTTCCAAGGGGATTGGACCGTAGCAGAGCCATCAGCGCATCGCGGAGAGCCGTCTGGCATTGATCTCCCCGGTTTCCTGAAGTCTCTCTCTCTCTCTCTCTCTCTCTCTCTCTCTCTCTCTCTCTCTCTCTCCTTTCTCTCTCTCTCCCCAGAGCCTCAGAGGGAAAGACGCAATGATTCTTCTCTCACTGCAGCTGCTGACTTAGTGCCCGGGTCTTCTCTCTTCACCTGGACGCGGAGACCAGCTACAATAATGCTAGATAGAAGGAGGGCACCCCCACGCCACGAAGGCCTTATTTCCCCGTTAGGCCTTCTATGTGCCGGGCACAGCGGTTCAGTTTAAAACGTTTGTTCCGTTTTTATTGCTGTAAGTTTTATGTTTGGAGTAGAGTTCACCCACAGTTAAGGTTGAGCTGATATTACTCTAACATAAAAGTTGTTTAAAGTCTGCTGTCCTTTGTATTACTGCTATCTACAAATCACTATTCATAACCTCAGTTTTTGACCAACCTTTTGGCTACCCGTTCTCATTTGGCAATGGAGTTCCAGATGATTCTCTGAAACAAATCGAACAAAGTAGTATTGTCATTAAATCTTTTGAGTTTGTTAGTTTATATGGTATGGCAAGCAATTGTAATTATAAAGAAATATTGAAATTGCAAATGTAAACAATATTTATAAATATAGTTCAGTATTTAAATATAAATATAAGGAAATAAAAAATAGCAATTGTAAATATAAACAAAGGTTAAATATAAGCAAACTTAGAGCCACTTATTTTTCAATCTTTGATTAGGCTCATATGTTTAAAAAATGAATAGCTTCAGATTTGACGGACGGTATTTATTTGTATCTGATCACAAAGTTGTTCACCTCACCCACATTGGCATTTTAATAGTAACCAGCTTAATATATTCGAAGGGAAGCCAGTTTTATATTGGGATCAATAGAAGAAAAAAAATAGACCAAAACAATTCATTAGAGCTTTACACATACCCTAAAGAAAAATTGTGGCAGCTTCTTAACACTCTAGATCCAATCACCCAGTGCCTTGAAGAAGCATTTATGGAGTTAACTTAATTCTCTTTGTATGACTTTTTTATGTACTCTTGAATAGGGTGCTTTTATTGCCAGTGGTGATATATTGTTTTGGTGTACTGCACTGGAGTTGGAGAAGTGCTATACTTTTAGTAATCTCAGTTGATGTCTTAAAATTAATAAACTTAATTCCAGTGTCCATTGATCCGTAACAGCTCTTCCTTTCATGTCTGTTGCCAATTGTAAAGGGTCAGAGAGTGACCCCATCCAGCCGTCACCCCACCTAACCTGGCTGGGCACCAGCTGTGAGAAGGCTTTGTACCTAGCACGGCATCTGCAGAGTTGCCAGCAGCACATCATCATCCCTTCTGGCCCATCATTTTGTCCGTGGCCCACAGTTCCTACGTGGACCATGTCTCTGAGCCCTGTCCCACCTTTCCTATCGCTTATACAAAGGACCAAGAGACCGAATATAAATGGGGAAGGGAGTAGGGAAGGAAGGAGTGGGACACAATGCTGCACAAAAATGGGTGTTCTCTAGCACTTCCTTAAAGACAATTGTTGCTTTCCCCACATCTGAAGACGTCATGGGTCTTTCGCCTGGTTCGACTGATATGGATTTTGACATCATGTCAAAAGATGATGCCCACACTCTTACTGCTATGCCATTTTTTTTAAATGGAGAAATTGCTCCCTTGGTTTGAGGCACAGAAGAATAGCTCCTAGTACAGTGATGGCGAACCTATGACACGCGTGTCAGAGGTGACACGCGAACTCATTTTTTGGTTGATTTTTCTTTGTTAAATGGCATTTAAATATATAAAATAAAGATCAAAAATAGAAGTCTTTGTTTTACTATGGTTGCAAAGATCAAAAAATGTCTATATGGGACACGGCACCAGAGTTAAGTTAGGGTTTTTCAAAATGCTGACACGCCGAGCTCAAAAGGTTCGCCATCACTGTCCTAGTACTTATCTTCACAGAAATTTCTGCATAAAACCCACACACTAGTTGTTGACACTCCAGATCATTGGAATGTAACCTCTACCAAACTTTCTTTGTGTCTATTTTTCAGCTGACCTACATTTCAAATTGTGAGGGCATAGGCCAGAAATTAATGGTGTGTTCGGGTGTTAGGCCTATTTATATGCTTGAGTTTTCCATTTGTAAAATGGGAATAGCGAAGTTTACATTTCCTTCATTCCAGGGACATCTTCTTATTTATATTACTAGAGGCCCGGTGCACGGATTCATGCACTGGTGGGGTCCCTTGGCCTGGCCTGCGGGGAACAGGCCGAAAACAGCTCTCCGACATCCCCCAAGGGGTTCCGGATTACGAGAGGGTTGTTCTCAGGTGATGC
This sequence comes from Myotis brandtii, assembly GCF_000412655.1. NCBI lineage: Eukaryota > Metazoa > Chordata > Mammalia > Chiroptera > Vespertilionidae > Myotis > Myotis brandtii. The sequence continues at coordinate 702,482 of NW_005353629.1, read as the reverse complement.
ACCCCAGAATTGGGCTCCCTCCTCTCTGGTTTTGGGTGCCTCACCTGAGAATGGCAGCTGCCAAGTCACTGCAGCTTGGCAGCTCCTGCATTGAGCGTCTGCCCCCTGCTGGTCAGTGTGCATCATAGCTACCGGTTGGATGGTTGAATGGTTGGCCAGTCGGCCAGTCACTTAGGTTTTTATATATATAGATTATCTATATTACTTGCTTATAATGGCAGCATAGAAAGCAATTACATATTTGTAATTAAAACCTAAAGCACTGACATTCTTCTGTAGTAAAAGGTAGCTAGTTGTATAGGTTATAGAAGAATGTTCAATGGCAAACTATATAATTATTTTTGTACAAAATCATAAAAAGATTTTATATTTGTATGCAATTCATCTTGGGCTACCTTGGTATATTGCTTCTAATTTTGTTTTAAACTACTATTTCATCATTTATTGTTACTTATCCTTTCATCGTTTATGATAATAGATATCTCTTATAAACAGGCCAGACTTTCCAAGTACTAAATGACTAAAAATTTTTCATTTGAAATGTTGAGGGTGCAATGTGATGCTTTCACCTCACTGGGAAGCCGCTTACGTGTCTGCCAAAGGAGAGAACTGGGTCAGATGCCCTCTATGATCCTTTCTCATTCTAGGCATGCCGTGGTTTCATGCTCATTGAAACAGAACACCCCAAATGTGGATTGGTGTAAACATTACCCAGGTGTGCTGCCCACGGAGTTATCCTGGAGTGAGTCAGCATGCTTTGAGGATATGCTGCAATGTGACTGTCCACAGTGCAGTGAGCTGCAATGATCAGAATGGCATGGGGATGGCGGCCCTTGACTTGCTCTCTGGAAACCCAGCAACCAGCAGCAGTGAGACTGGCTGGTGGGAAAATGAAGGACAGTTCTCAAGTGTGAAAGCCCAGTTATGCTGAAACTGGGCAGAAGATCCAGGTCCTAGACCGGCTCACCCGGCTGAACTCACGCCTAGATCGTGCTTTCAGCAGAACTGTGATGAAGTCCTTTTAAGAAGAGAGTAGTGCCTCATTTTATCATCGAATTACAGTTGAGATTGTGGCGGGGTGCTAAACACTATTCAAGATCACCTCTCAGATGTTTGTTTCTGTAGAATACTATGAATATTACTCTCGATCGCTTTATAGATAGATATTTTTTAAATTGTCTTTGTAAATTAAGGAATATGGATGTTGCAGTCCCAGGGTAATGTCATCCAGGATTGAGAAGGTGTGGTCAAGGTTAAGGGCCGATTACTTTAGGAATGAATGTCAGTAACTCCTGGCACCTGACATCTCTGTTGTTGTCAGCGGAATCTGAAGGACCTGCTGTTTGCCAACCACATTGGAACTGTTTCTCAAAGAATGGCCCATTGACTCCTGCATCAGAATGCAGCTTCCACAGCTCACTCCTGGCTCATTTAATTGAAATACCTTGGAATGAGACCGTTTTAATAAGCTCCTCATGTGATTCTGATACTAGATAAAGTTTAAGACCCCTTATAGGCAGAGTGATTATGTCACTCTTGTCCCTAAACTTTATTTTTCCATTGACCCCACCCCCACTCTCCACCATCACCCCCCTGCCCCGGGCCTTCACCACCCTATTGTCTGTGCCCATGGGTTATGCATATATGCATACAAGTTCTTTGGTTGATCACTTCTCACCCACAAAGCCACAGAAGCAAGTTGAAAATATTTCACCTGTCAAATGTAGCTTCTGTGACCTTCCCTCTGCCTAGGTCTCCAGTTTCTTTCTCTCCTCACTACCCTCTGTGTGCTTAAAATTCTGAAACAAGGACTTTAGACTCTCCTAGCAGAGCGTGCTACTTCTTCCCTCCTTATCTGCACTCACCTGGAATGTTCCACCTTTCTTTCATTCCAGTTTCCCTCTCTCTGGAATGTTCTTTCTTTCCCTTCCCTTTCTTTCCTTTTCTTTTTTTTTTCCTTTAAAATACATTTTTATTGATTTCAGAGAGGAAGGGAGAGGGAGAGAGAAGGAGAGATAGAAACATCAATGGTGAGAGAGAATCACTGATCGGCTGCCTCCTGCACGCCCCACACTGGGGACGGAGCCCACAACCCAGGCATATGCCCTTGACTGGAATCAAACCCGCAACCCCTCAGTGGTCAGCGCTCTATCCACTGAGCCAAGCCAGCTAGGGCTCCCTTCCCTTTCTTTACATTACCCCTGGGCTAAGAGAGTATCATTCTTTCTCATATTGAACTATAAATGTAATGCTATTTTTCTGTCCATCTTTCCTGCCAGGCTATGAAAGGCCTTGAGAATAAAGGATAAATATGTCAGTGATTTGGTTGTAAGAACTTAACTTTGAATAAATTAATCAAGATAAAAGGAAGTATAGGTAAGAAGCTGCATAGCTAGAAGGCAAAAAAGGAAGTGTGTATCACCTATGTTTAGGAAGGACAGACACCAGAAAAGCCGCAGATCACACCAGGGGTTGGCAATTAGGGGTAAAAAGTACACACTACAGTGGGGCCTTGACTTACGAGTGTCCCGACAAATGAGTTTTTTGAGATACCAGCTGTCTCTCCGCCGATTTTTTGCATTGAGTTGATAGAGTAATTTGAGTTAACGAGCTCCTTAATGAGCTCCTTAACGAGCTCGGTCTCAGAACGAATTAAACTCATAAGTCAAGGCCCCCACTGTATGGCCCTAGCCAGTTTGACTCAGTGGATAGAGCATGGGCCTGCGGACTGAAGGATCCTGGGTTCAAATCCAGAGGCAGTGGCAGTGGGCGGGGCCAGGGCCAAGGCCCTTGCATGAATTTCATGCATCAGGCCTCAAGCACTATAATAAATACCCATATGTCATGTCACCTATGTGCATCTTTAAAATGAAATACTACAAATGGGCCTAAAAATGGCAAGCTGCACGTTTTTTAAATGATGTTTTATCTGTTTGTTGAGTAAGGTTACTACACTTTAAGGAAGTATTTCCCTATGGACATTTAGGTTTTCTCTGAGTTTGGGGTACTAAAAATAAACTTCAGACCCAGCTTCCTTCTCTTGTCTGTCTTTTCTCAATCCTTCACTGCCCCCTCTCAGGCTCACTGAACCTGGCTGAGCTGGCTCGGCACATATGGCGCCCGAACAGGGACTGAGTATGCCATGGCCGTGCCAGCTCGGCACAAATTGAAATTGTAAATTCATTTCCTTCCATCACTCTGTTCAGGGAAGTAAGTAAAGTGTGCATTTTCCTGGCAGTTGTGCTCTCCCTTGGCTTACTGAGAGATGCATGAGCCTTCTTGATGCTAGAGATGTTGATTTATACTAAGCTGTAGTTCTTAATGCCCTTCAGGGCCCACGGTCTGGACTGTGAATTTATTCTCTGGCTGACACCATAATCATCATCTTCATCATTGTTGCCAGCTTTATAAGTTTATTAAGAGCCTTATAAATAATATCAGATGTTTAATTTTTATCTATCCTCCCAGATCCCATTTTCCTGAACTATTTTTTAAAAATTTGTTTATTTTTCCCAAGATTCTTAGCACTTTTCATTTCGTTACAAGTGCCTTAGTGAAAAGCACATAGATTTTAAAATAAAAGATTTAGAATTAAAACATGATTCTGCCAGTTATTGGCTATGTGACCTTTTGCTGAGTTAAATTTTCTGAGCCTATAAAATGGGAACAATAATATCTACCTTGTAAGATTAGTATTGAGTTACATATATAAGTATATGTATTGCATCCTACATGCCAAGTACTTTATATACATTCTCTCTAACTTTTGGAGTAGCCACAAGCAGAATCAATTGGAAGGCAAATAGAGCAGACTAGGAAAGAATTGAGGAGGTAGTATGAGAAGTGGATGTGGTATAGAATGTCACCAAACTGGTTTGGCTCAGTGGATAGAGTGTTGGCCTTCGGACTGAAGGGTCCCAGGTTCAATTCTGGTCGGGCACAAGCCCAGGTTGCGGCTCCATCCCCAGGAGGCAGCTGATCAAGATTTCTATCTCTCTCCCTCTTCCTTCCTCTCTAAACTCAATAAAGTCTCCCTCTTCCTTCCTCTCTAAAATCAATAAAGATATGTTTAAAAAAGAAAGGAAGAAAGAAAGAAAGAAAGTCATCAGACTAAGACCTGAAGTTTGAGTTGAAAGTAGTTGAGAGCGATGGGTGTCAAGCAAAGCAAAAAAAATAAAAGCAGGTACAAAGGCCCTGAAAACAGAAAGAACTCAGTGCACTCAAAGAAGTGAAAGAAGTAGAGAAGTTCAGAACCGTGCAGAATAAAGGAGAGAGGGATTGCTGTTGTTGAAAGAGTAAAATCTGCAGGGCTTTGTAAATCAGAGTAAGAATTTAATCCTAAGGCAGTGGTTCTCAACCGTGGCTGCACATTAGAATCACCTGAATCTTTTTATCAGGTCTAAAGGGACAGGAGAGAAATGGGTTATTGCAGTGGTTCTCAACCTTGGCTGCACATTAGAATCACCTGGGAATCTTTTTAAAATCCTGATTTCTGGGCCTCATCCTCTGGAAATTCTGTTTCTTTGTTATGGGGTAGGGCCACAACATTATTAACAAAGAAACAGAATTTCCAGAGGATGAGGCCCAGAAATCAGGATTTTAAAAAGATTCCCAGGTGATTCTAATGTGCAGCCAAGGTTGAAAACCACTGCATTTAAGGGTTTTGAGCAAGGAGTAACAAGATATTTGCGTTTAAAAGGGTCACTTTACTTGCAGTGTGGCCACAGTGAATGCGGGTGGAAGGAATAGGAACTACTGCAACAGGTCACACCAGAGCATGCTGTGATTTAAAGTAAGTGGTAACTGGCCAGGGGAACAGAGAAAAATAAAACAATTCAACAACTACTGAATAAGAAACCTCTGAGACATATATTGAGGCCAGAATGCTGACTGTGACTGTGATTGATTCAGTGTGAATGCGGAAGAGGAAGAAATCAAGGATGGCTTCCAGGTGTCTGTGCTGAGCTCCCGGCTGGCTTGTAGTGCCACTTGCTAAGAGAGAGAACAGCTGGAGGTGGGACAGGTGGGAGGCCACCATAATGAGTTTGTTATTACACATGCTGAGCTGAAGACGCCTAAAGCAACCAGGTGGCTGTGTCAGTAAGCTGTTGGGCATTTGAGCTGAAGGTCTTTGGAATCCAGTTCATCAGCAAGCCCTTTTAGGTCTTCCTCCTGAATATATTCCAAACCGGTCCATTTCTCCTCTTCTACCCGGTTAACCTGCAGGTTCGGGCCTTGATCATCTTCACTTGGACTAATTCAGTGGCCTCCTCACTGGCTTCTCCGCTTCCCTATTTTGTTCCCATCTTTTTGACACCACATAGCAGTCTGACTGAATCAAATCATGGCACCTGGAATAAAGCCCAAACTCTCGGTCCAGACCTGTAAAACTGGATATGATCAGGCCTGGTTCCTACCTCTTCTCATCCCATCTACACCCCTGGTCCCCCTGCTCCAACTCCACACCCCTGGTCCCCCCTGCTCCAACTCCACACCCCTGGCCCCCCCTGCTCCATCTCCACACCCCTTCTTTCTGTTTTTTGTTCTTGCCTCACTCCCTGTACCCAGTGCTTAGCAAGCTTTGTCCCTAAATCTTGGAATGGCTTTCTCCTTTTCATTATTCATGGCACTGCTCGAATATCACCTCATCCAAAAAGTCTTCTCTGACCTTCTTATCCTTCTCCTACCCTCTCTCCCTGTTTTAGCTTCTTCATGGCTCTTATTATCCGAAATGATCTTGTTCACTTTTTTATTTATTTGTCAATTACTCACATCTTCTCATTAAAATTCAAGTCTGGGGAACCTGGGTGAGGTTCATGGGATTATTTTGTATTTATGTGCATTATTGTATTATATAGGATTGTATGTATTATGAATTATGTCTTAGTAAGCATGTGGAACTATAATTATCTCAAAATAAATTTCCTTTTTTTTAGTAAGTCCTGTGAAAGCTGGATTTTGTTTGTTGGGAACTGGGTCCCCAGCACCAGAATAGAACCTGGCATACAGTAGGCCCTAAAGCAGTGGTTCTCAACCTTGGCTGCACATTAGAATCACCTGGCAATCTTTTCAAAATCCTGATTTCTGGGCCTCATCCTCCGGAAATTCTGTTTCTTTGTTACTAATGTTGTGGCCTCACCCCATAACAAAGAAAGGTGATTTGAAGGTCTTTGGAATCCAGTTCATCAGCAAGCCCTTTTAGGTCTTTCTTCTGAATATATCTTGGTGATTCTAATGTGCAGCCAAGGTTGAGAACCACTGCCCTAAATAAATCGTATTAATAAGTGATATTTTTGGTTATGTTTACAGGGCAGAGAACACGAACAACAGCAGCCTCACCCCATAACAAAGAAAGGTGATTTGAAGGTCTTTGGAATCCAGTTCATCAGCAAGCCCTTTTAGGTCTTTCTTCTGAATATATCTTGGTGATTCTAATGTGCAGCCAAGGTTGAGAACCACTGCCCTAAATAAATCGTATTAATAAGTGATATTTTTGGTTATGTTTACAGGGCAGAGAACACGAACAGCTGGAGATCCTGAGCCGAAGAAGCGGGGACGCAAGGACTTAGTGTCGGCGTCCCAATGCTGGTCTTCAGAACTCGGTCCCCTATTCCAAGCTACCTCTCCACGAAGGGAGTATTGATGAGATGACTGAAGTGGTGATTAGCGCTGTCTTAGGCGATGCTCAGTCATCGATCATCTTTGTGGCCTATGATGATGACAACAGCGCAGGGTTGACGGGACCACCACCTTACAAGTGGGTGTTCGCTGATTCCCAGAAAGCAGACCAGGCCTGCTCGTTCCTTAACCCGCCCCGGGAGAAGGTGGCTGTGCACCGTGGCCTGGAAGGTTCTCTGCTGAGCCGGGTCCGGCTGAGCCTTGGGCTCTGCAGTTGCAGTTTCAGGTTGCAATCCCCGCAGGACCCCGAGGCGCTGCATCCTGCGCCGCCCCCTCCCCCCTCTCCCCGCCCC
>NW_005353629.1:684827-695057 GCF_000412655.1 Myotis brandtii | reverse complement strand
GCGGGCGAGGCCGGGGGAGCCGAGGGCTTGGGGAGGGGGTAGGGGGAGTAACTTGGACCCGTCGGGTGCGGGCCACGGGAAAAAATTGCGGATCGGAAGGTGACACAGGATTTCAGGAGGAAAAACAACAACAAAACAGCGGGCCCTGCAGCTCCTAGAGCTGCTTCTTCCGGCGCACAGGTGCGGGGCCCCCGGGGTGGGATCCGGGCGTGGAAACCGCTAAGAGCCAGGTTGCCGGCTGGCTGGGGAGGGGCATCTGGCAGGAGAACCCGGGCAGGAGAAGCAGCACCGCCTGGGCACCGGGCAGTGGGCTCCCGGGAGGCGGCGGTGCGTCCCCCCAATCCCCGGGCTGGGTTTTGTTTTCCTGGCTGTGTGCGTGCACGTGTTCCTGGCGCCCGCGGAGGCCCCACGCGTGCAGACCGGGGCCTGTGCAAATTGTCCCGCCAGCCCCAGTCCCGCCTCCCTCCCCTCAGACTGACACACACACCCTCCACGGTTCCCCGTGAAACTGGAGGGTCCCCCCAGGGACTTCCTGGAGTCGTTCAAGTTTAACCGCCCGCGGGGCGGGGTCTGGGCTGGATGTTGGCACCCGGAGGCTGACTACCTGCCTGGAAAGCGGATAAAAATAACCGAGAAGTCACGTGCTCCATAATGCAAACTCGCTGCTGGCACACAGCACTGGTAGTTTCTCAGAAGAGTCGAAAAACAAAGTCTCTCTATAAAATCGGCACGCTCTGAAGATGTGCTTGAGTAACTGGTAGCCGGAGTCGCAGCTGTGAATGTGTTTGTTTGCTTAGAAGCTCGCTCGCGTGGGTGCGTGGGTGCGCGATGACTGCGCGTGCGAGTGGGGATGGCTGGAGCCAGAGGAACCCGCGAGCCGCCCACCAATTATAGTTGATGCAGCTCCAGGGCAGTAGCCTAGGGGCTAGTCAGCGCTTTGGGCTCACCCGTTTAAAAAAGAAAAAAAGTACCATATTCTAAAGCAGCGGTTCTCAACCTGTGGGTCGCAACGACCCTTTGGGGGTCGAACGACCCTTTCACAAGGGGTCGCCTAAGACCATCGGAAAACACATATATAATTACATATTGTTTTTGTGATTAATCACTATGCTTTAATTATGTTCAATTTGTAACAATGAAATTGGGGGTCACCACAACATGAGGAACTGTATTAAAGGGTCGCGGCATTAGGAAGGTTGAGAACCACCTTTAGAATCTAAAGGTAAGTGCGCAAAATCCTTTCCAAAGAACTTAGGTGGCCTGACACCTGGAGCCTAGCCCACGGAAGTGGTTCTCACCACTGCAGAAGCCCGGCAGCCAGCCACGGGGAGGAAAAGCTTTAGCCCACACAGTGGTGAAATGAGGAGTGTCCTGGGCGTTTGTTTTCTCTGGGGCTCTATCCAGGGCCTGTGGTTTCAGCTTTGTACTTGACACTCAAGGCTAATTTACCTTCTGTCTGAACCCGGATGTTGTTGCCCAGCTGTCCAGGTGTAGCTCATTGGCTTACGATCCCCAGGCCAAACCGGAAAACCCAGACGATGCTGTGTCCCAGTGTGACATGCGTTGGTTTGTTCAGGCCGGTAACCGCCTCATTTAAATTTAGCTTTAAAACTCGACTGTTGGCCACAGGCGCACAGTGGTTATTAGTCTTGAAGATTTCTGTGGCAGCTTTGCTGTTGGATCCTGGAGATCGTTGTCTGCTTGGAGACCGCCTCCCCTGGTTTCGATTTGAATGCTGTGACTTAGGGTTTGCAGTGCGTTTGCTTCTGCTCAGGATAATACACATTTGCAAAACGTTAAGGCTTGTTTCCACTTTTTCTTTGTTGGAGTGAATAGGAAACCAGCAACTGGAAAAACAGTCATGAAATATACCAGGGGTTGGACCAATGGCCTTTCCTCACTTGACTGTTCTTTGTTTGGACAGATCTATGTCCATTGTTCTGGCTGTGGGCAGAATTTCCATATTACTCCTTCTGGCAAATGGACTTGGGCCCCTTCCGCTTTATAAATGTTAATGAGAGTCCCTTCTGCCCTGAGATGGCGAGTGCTGTAAACACCGTTTATCCTTCCTAAATCAATTACTCTGTTCCATTGAACTTAAATTGGAAAATGAAGAAATGCAAACGAGACCTCTGTATCATCCCCTCTTAAAGCTAACTTCCAAACTTGTTGAACTAGGTCATTTATGTTCATTTAAACTAGTAAACCTGTTTCAAGCCAAGCAAGTACAATGATGGCAACAATACCTTATAGCACTTTATAAATCGTATTGTGGTACCGTAGAAACAGTGGGTGATGACCAACACATTGCTTAATCTCTTTGAATCTGTCTCACTTGTAAAACAGGGTGAGTCATTGAATTTTATGAGTATTTAACATGTACAAGGAGCCCATAATAAAGGCTCAAAACATAGTTTGTATTACCTTCAAAATCATTCCACTAAGCAAAAACCCTTAAAGGGGTAGCGGGCCGTAGTTTGAGGACCCCTGGTGAGGGGGAAACACTCCAGAGGCCCTGGGAGAGTGGGTTTGGAGAAAGAGATCAGAACTGGAGCAGTCGGAGAATTATCTTGAAAAGAACGGACCTAATGTAACCGGACAATCAATGGGTCCTTGCTGCCTATTTACATCACTCTTATCAGTTGTAAAAATACACTCGTAGGGGAGGCTTCTTTATCTTTGTCTTCTGTTTTCACCTGAGCTGGGGAGAGGGTGGGCTGGGTAGTTAACCTGTTCAAATGAAACTTAAAGGGAATCTGATTTACACTTAAAAGAAATACCCAGAAATATTCAAAGACATTTGTTGTCCAATTGGATCTCTTTGAATCTGTCTCACTTGTAAAACAGGGTGAGTCATTGAATTTTATGAGTATTTAACATGTACAAGGAGCCCATAATAAAGGCTCAAAACATAGTTTGTATTACCTTCAAAATCATTCCACTAAGCAAAAACCCTTAAAGGGGTATTATTTCTTATCTCTATACCTCTTTTGGAAAAAAAAAAACTAAAGGGCCACAAAAGGTGGAGTTTAAGAAGTTCCATTTTAAAGTTTTATCACTTTAAAATGACTTTATTTACATCACTCTTATCAGTTGTAAAAATACACTCGCAGGGGAGGCTTCTTTATCTTTGTCTTATCTTCTCTTATCACCCGAGCTGGGGAGAGGGTGGGCTGGGTAGTTAACCTGTTCAAACGAAACTTAAAGGGAATCTGATTTACACTTAAAAGAAATACAGTGGGGCCTTGACTTACGAGTGTCCCGACTAACGAGTTTTTTGAGATACAGCTGATTTTTTGCTTTGAGTTGCGAGCTAAAATTCGGGTTACGAGCCAGCTTCAGTTACCCCACCGCTAGTAGGCGCAGCGAACGTCACTGTGAACGCCACAACATCAGCCCAGCATCACGTGTCTCACTCGTTTACTTCTTGATTTGACATACGAGTAATTTGAGTTACGAGCTCCGTCACAGAACGAATTAAACTCGTAAGTCAAGGCCCCACTGTATCCAGAAATATTCAAAGACATTTGTTGTCCAATTGGATAAGGTAGACACCTGGGGAGAAAGAAGTGCAAGGCAACTCCCAGACAGGTGACAGAGATCAAGGGGGCAGAGTGTAGCTCAGGAGGGAGTTAATGAACTCTGACTGGGCCTGTTGAAAGTGAGGGGCAGGGGTCCTCAAACTTTTTAAACAGGGGGCCAGTTCACTGTCCCTCAGACCGTTGGAGGGCCGGACTATAGTTTAAAAAAAAACTATGAACAAATTCCTATGCACGCTGCACATATCTTATTTTGAAGTAAAAAAACAAAACGGGAACAAATACAATATTTGTATTTGCATGTGGCCCGCGGGCCGTAGTTTGAGGACCCCTGGTGAGGGGGAAACACTCCAGAGGCCCTGGGAGAGTGGGTTTGGAGAAAGAGATCAGAACTGGAGCAGTCGGAGAATTATCTTGAAAAGAACGGACCTAATGTAACCGGACAATCAATGGGTCCTTGCTGCCTGAATCACATATGAGCGTTTATTCCAGTCCTGCCAGCAGCGTGGGAGAGCAGCAGGTCATCCACAAACATCTGCTCTGCAGCCCCCCATAAGCCAGCTGCTTATATAGGGTAGGACAGAGATTACATGGGGAAGTAGGGCTCCCAGGCATGAGGAAGTAGGCAATGTGGGCTGCGGTGGGACTTCATTGTTTGGGAAACAAGGTTGTTAATCTTTCCGCTGCACATATCTTATTTTGAAGTAAAAAAACAAAACGGGAACAAATACAATATTTGTATTTGCATGTGGCCCGCGGGCCGTAGTTTGAGGACCCCTGGTGAGGGGGAAACACTCCAGAGGCCCTGGGAGAGTGGGTTTGGAGAAAGAGATCAGAACTGGAGCAGTCGGAGAATTATCTTGAAAAGGGTCTGAGAACGGACCTAATGTAACCGGACAATCAGTGGGTCCGTGCTGCCTGTCACTACTCGAGCCAATTCAGCAGAGACAGGGTTGAATCACATATTCCTTTCCTTTCCTTTCCTTTCCTTTCCTTTCCTTTCCTTTCCTTTCCTTTCCTTTCCTTTCCTTTCCTTTCCTTTCCTTTCCTTTCCTTTCCTTTCCTTTCCTTTCCTTTCCTTTCCTTTCCTTTCCTTTCCTTTCCTTTCCTTTCCTTTCCTTTCCTTTCCTTTCCTTTCCTTTCCTTTCCTTTCCTTTCCTTTCCTTTCCTTTCCTTTCCTTTCCTTTCCTTTCCTTTCCTTTCCTTTCCTTTCCTTTCCTTTCCTTTCCTTTCCTTTCCTTTCCTTTCCTTTCCTTTCCTTTCCTTTCCTTTCCTTTCCTTTCCTTTCCTTTCCTTTCCTTTCCTTTCCTTTCCTTTCCTTTCCTTTCCTTTCCTTTCTATTGATTTCAGAGAGGAAGGGAGAGGGATAGAGAGATACAAACATCAATGATAAGAGAGAACCACTGATTGCTTGCCTCCTGCACGCCCCCTACTGGGGAATCGAGCCCGAAACCCTGGCATGTGCCCTTGGTCAGAATCGAACCTGGGACCCTTCAGTTCACAGGCCGATGCTCTAGCCACTGAGCCAAACCGGCTAAGGCAGAATGTCTTTTCTTTAACCAGCACAAGGCAATCAGGGTTAACAGCATGATTAGTATTTCCCATAACCATAGCTAGTCCCCAATATTCTATTTTTGCCCCTACCACTACCAGAGCTAAGTATTTACTGAAGAATACTGTAAGGTACAGAGAGCCACATCTCCATCGATCCGATTGCATTAAATTGTTCTATGTCACAGAACTTATCTATTTAATAATGAAACAGTTGAGGACAATTCTGAAGAGCTCTCAGGTAATGGATTAAAACGTTCCATTTGTGGACAAGTATAAGCAATAGAAGGTGTACACCAAATTAGCAATCCTCCGAGTCTAAGAGTCAACTGATGAGTTTTAAATGACCCAGAAATGTACATCAGTGCTTTCATTCACAGATGCCGGTAGTTGAATTGAGGTAGTGGGAGTTTGTGGGGGTTCCCCTGTGATTGCAAATTATCATTGACCTAATATTTGACCTGTTATTTGACTTGAGATGAAACTTTGCAGTTTAGGTATGAAGCATCCAGGCTCCTGATGCTAAAAACAGATGTATGTAGGATGCCTCCTTCTCCCAAAGTACTTGGGTAAGTGTCACTTTTAAAATGGGCTGAAGGGAATCTTCTGTACCATCAAGGTTCAAAAACTCTCTGGTTGGATTGTTTATCTTCCTTTTGTTAAGAGTTTTTGAACCTTGATGGTATAGAAGACTCCATTCCTTTAATAAAGGAATGCTGATTTCCATGTTGCTATTCCTTTAAGGTTTGGCACTTAGTAGGTGTTGGATATTAGCGAATTAATGAATGACTCTTTGACAGAATGCAGTTTGGATACTTCGGTGAACACCCCTCAAGTGGGGACAACCACTGCATAGTGCCAGCCGGCTGATGATAAGCAGTTTGAGTAGTAGATATGAGTCCCATGAGTTTTTGAACTCCGTTCCTTTTATAGGGTTATTGCTCTGTGCCTGTCTTACTGAGAATTTCGACGTTCCTTTTATAGGGTTATTGCTCTGTGCCTGTCTTAGAATTTCGGAAAGATGTAATTAAGCTGGCCTGAAATTTGCCTCTTCTGGTGGTTGGACTGCTGTGTGTTTACTTAGCAACTTTGGTTTTATAGGCAAATTAAATATTAGTGACCTATTAAATTATGTATCCTCTAACAAACAGAACCTAAATACGGTAGCAGATTGAGTTTTATGTCCAGATTCTCGTTAGAGCCTTGGTCCTTGGTCCAGCAGCATTGCGGTACCTCGGGCCCCGCCTCAGAGCTAATGAATCGGAGTCTGCATTTTAACAAAATGCTCCGGTGATTTTATACTTTGAAGTTTGAGGAGCACAGCCTTAAATAACCACTTCTAATTGACAATGAGATTCAGTAAGTTGAGGGCAGGGTTTGAGGGGTATAGAGAGGCACCCCTTTAAGATGTCAGGTTAAAGGAAATAAAATGTGTCTTAGGCGTTAAATTTAAAATCAACCCACAATGGAGTGTAGAGGTATGCACAGTCACTTTTTGGATGATTCCCAGGATGGGCTTTGAGTATAATCTAACTCGGCACACAGCATCGAAGGAAACCTTGAGGGGCGGGCAGTGCGTGGTTGGAGGGCCTGTGCTCTAAGAATAATGTCATTGGTGAAGAAGGAGCGGTATGTGTATCAGTGTGTCTTTATTGTCCTATATTGGGATATTTTAGGCCCATATTCTTATCATCACTTTAAATAACAATAGCAACTTCCTTAGTCTATTCACATTTTCTTTTTAAGTATAGTTTTATTGATTTCAGAGAAGAAGGGAGAGGGAGAGATAGAAACATCAATGATGAAAAAGAATTACTGAACGGCTGCATCCTGCACACCTCGTACTGGGGACTGAGCCCGCAACCTGGGCATGTGTCCTGACCTGGAATCGAACAGTGATCTCATGGTTCATAGATCAATGCTCAACCACCGAGCCACGCCAGCTGGGCTCTTCACAAGCTCACCAAGCCAGTTCAAGATTTTCATCAGCTTCATATCGGCATACCCACAGTGAGGCAGCCTAGTGTCGAGAACAAAAATAACATTTTAGATCAGCCACGTGCTGCCAGTGTCTTCTTCTAGAACCCCATTTGGGGACCGCCTCTGGGTAACTTATTTTGCTTGTCTGACCCAGGCCCCACGGAATCCGTAATGCATCTTTTTCCTCTTTAAATCTATACTTAGGGTTCTTTTACCTCTTAAGATTGGGTGCATCATTTTACCCAATGGCCTCAGCAACTCTTTCCCTTTTTCCCTCCAGTCCTTTGCTGAGTTCTTTGCCAATCACTTAATTCAGGAAAACAGAAAGGGTTAATGAGATAACCAATAGGAGTGGGGTAATGAAGTTCCCAGCTGGTTTCAGAGTTCTCCCAGTCATTATCTAGTTCCTAATTGATTTCTTCAAGGAGCAATACATTCAGCAGGGGTGAGCTGCAAGTGGTACAAATGGTTGCGGAGGGTGAGTACTCCACAGGAGGGGGCACCAACCCATAGGGCCATTTGGGAATTGAGTCCAGGGTTGCAGGAGGTTGGTTAGCTTTTCAAGAGAAGCCAGAAATTTGGGTTTATGTGTGAAATCTAATTTTAAAGCAACTCATTCAGAATTTTTGAAAACATTGAACTGGTCTGAAAAAACCTGCAATTGGATGGAATGAGACTTGACTTGGGGTGGTGAACGCACAATACAATATGTAGATGATGTATTATAGAATTGTACACCTGAGCCCCTGCTGGGTAGCTCAGTTGGTTAGAGTGTGGTCCCAATGCGCCAAGGTTGCAAGTTTGATCCCCAGTCAGGGTACATACAAGAATCAACCAGCCCTGGCTGGTTTGGCTCGGTGGATAGAGTGTCAGCCTTCGGACTGAGGGGTCCCAGGTTCGATTCCAGTCAGGGGCACATGCCCGGGTTGTGAGCCCAATCCCCAGTGTGGGGCCGATCCCCAATGGGTTGTGTGGGAGGCAGCCGATCAATGATTCTCTCTCATCATTGATGTTTCTGTCTCTCTCCCTTTCCTTCCTCTCTGAAATGAATAAAAAATATATTTTGGAAAAAAAAAAGAATCAACCAATGAATGCATAAATAAGTGGAACAACAAAGAGATCTCTCTCTCTCTCTCTCTCAAATCAATAAGTAAAATGTTTTAAAAATAATTATACATCTGAAACCTATATAGTTTTATTAACCAATGCCACCCTAATAAATTCAATAAATAAAAGATACAAATTAAAAAAACACACACATGCAATTGACTTCCACCCTTAGCTTCTATTGTTCGCCTACGTCTGCCTCATTCTCATCGTATCTTTTATAATTCATCATTCTGAGCCACATTATGGCGTGGGGTGGGGCAGACAAATAGGGAACCCTTCTCTCCTTAGGTTTGTGTCTATTTCTGTCCCTTGGGTTCTTCCAGAAGGACACAAGACTCCTATTTACTGTTTATTTATTTATTTTATTATTTTTTTTTAAAAGGTATTTTATTGATTTTTTTTTACAGAGAGGAAGGAAGCGGGATAGAGAGTTAGAAACATCGATGAGGGAGAAACATCGATCAGCTGCCTCCTGCACACCCCCTACTGGGGATGTGCCCGCAACCAAGGTACATGGCCTTGACCAGAATCGAACCTGGGACCCTTCAGTCCACAGGCTGACGCTCTATCCACTGAGCCAAACCAGTTAGGGCCTATTTACTGTTTAATTTATTTTTGAAATATATTTTTATTGATTTTTACAGAGAGGAAGGGAGAGGGATAGAGAGTTAGAAACATTGATGAGGGAGAAGCATCAATCAGCTACGACCCCTAATGGGGATCAAGCCAACAACCCAGGTACATGCCCCTTGGCCGGAATTGAACCTGAGACCCTTCAGTCGTCAGGCTGAGGCTCTATCCACCGAGCCAAACCGGTTAGAGTGAGACTCCTATGTATTAATGGGAACATTGGGCCCTGCTCAGAAAATTCTTTTTTGGGCGTTTCCTCATAACTGATTTAGTTACTTCAATTTATTGAATAGGTACTGTGTGTCTGGAGCTGTGTAGGAGGGAGGCCTACAAGATTCTGAATGGGTCTGTGCTGTATATATTTCTGTGATCTCCATGCAGTGTTGTCTGGGAATTTTTTTGTTTTGTTGTATTGTTTTCTAGCTTTATGGAAGTGATACAGTACAATTCACACAAAGTGTATAAGTTGAGCCCTGCAGGTGTGGCTCAGTGGTTGAGCGTTGACCTATGAACCAGGAGGTCAAGGTTCAATTCCTGGTCAGGGCATAGGCCCAGGTTGCAGGCTTGATCCCCAGTGTGGGGCGTGTAGGAGGCAACCAAACAATGATTCTTTCATCATTGATGTTTCTGTCTTTCTCTTCCTCTCCCTTCCTGTCGAAGTCAATAAAACAAATATATATTTTTTAAAAAGTGTATTGGTTGATGAATTTTGGTAACTGTATATTTTTATTGATTTGAGAAAGAGAGAAACATTGATGTGAGAGAGATACATACCTGCTAGGTATGTCCTCTAACTAGGAAATGAACCTGTGACCTTCAGGCACACAGGACGATGCTCCAACCAACCGACTCACACCATCCAGGCAAAAATATATTTTTAAAGATGTTTTTCTCTTCAAATCACATTCTAGAATGTACCCACTGGTTTATATACAGTATATCAGTGATATCACTTTGCTGCTTTTCTCACTGGGAGGAATGAAAAGGCAACTTCGAGCCTCCCTGGAACCTGTGTGAGGAGAAAAGCATGACCGTCTTCTGGCTGTGACCTCAGCAAGCTGTCACCCCCTCTGAACCTCAGTCCACCATCCGTGTAGTGAGGAGAGAGCAGAGTCCTCGTTAGGATCACCGTGAGGACGAAAGGAGGGAACATGTCTCAGTGCCCACCACAGGGCTTGGCACCAATGCTAGTCTCCTGCTTGTATTGGCATAAAACTCTTAAGTTGTGAGAAAAGGAGGAAGGCTTTTGGTTGACAAAAAAAACAAAACAAAGTGTTATCTGCTTGTTCCTAAATTCTATCATAATAATAAAAGGCCAAGAGGTGTCACGACCAAACGACTGGTCACCATGAGGTGCATGGAGCACCTCTTGGGCCCTCCCCCATGGCCCAGGCTCCGAGATCGCAGCAAGGCTGGCGGC
>NW_005353629.1:655450-684776 GCF_000412655.1 Myotis brandtii | reverse complement strand
GGGCTGCGCGATATTGCGCGCTGGGCCTCTAGTATATATATATATATATACACACACACATATATACACACACACATATATATCCTATCTAATAAAAGAGTAGTATGGAAATTAACCATCATTTTGTCCCTCCGTCACAAAGATAGCAGCACCCATAGCTGGCAGAGAGGGGGCTGGGGGCCGCAGTGGGAGGGGCTAGGTGGGGGTGCGGAGGATGGGCTGAGACCCACCCCTGTGCCCACAGCAGCCTCGTGGCCCACTGTTCCTTTCAAGGTGCACGAATTTGTGCACTGGGCCCCTAGTATGTAAATGAATACTTCATGTCCGAGCCATACGTGTTGGATTAGAAATGTCAATTAGGAGTTGAGCATTTGGATCATCTATAATAATGAAAGTGTCATATGCTAATTAGACCAGACATCCTTCTGACGACTTACCGGACGAAGCCAGAGCTGTGAGGGAAGCCCGGGTCCTGGGTGCCTGCCGGCGGCCGGAGGGAAGCCCGGTGCCAGCAACCGGGGAAAGTAAGGCCTACTCTTGCATGAATTTCGTGCATCAGGCCTCTAGTTTGTAATAAATACTCTTCAGAGCCTGCATTTTGAGAACCAACTCTCAGGGACTCAAAGAAATGCAAGGAAGGGCAGATTGACTTTAGCGCTCACACTGAGTGACTGGAGGCAGAGAGAAGTAAAAGAGAGCAGAGGATGTGGTCTCTGGACGCCAACAAAAGGTTGCTCTTTCCATCTGGGCCAGCTGTGGTGGCGGAGAGAAAGGTTACTGAATTTGGGTCAGAAAACCCCAGCTTGAGACCAAATCAGGTTTAGGTACTTTCTATAGCTGTGGCCTCGCAGAAGCAACTTAATCTCTATGTACCTCAGTTTCCTCATCTATAAATGGAAATGGTCCTCTTTCTTAGGGGTTTGGTAAGGTTAAGTGAATTAAGGTATTTTAAAAAGTGTTTCAAAAATTTGTAAACAAAAAACAAGTGTATCAAGTTTGAAATTATATCAAAGTAAAGCGTTACCAAACAACAATAATAGCAAAAACAACCAGGAAAGAAAGGGTAGAAACCTAGGCAGATCTGGGGTTCTTTTGTTTGTTTGTTTTCTTTAAATATATTTTTGTTGATTTCAGAGAGGGAGAGAGAGAAACATCATTTTTATTGATTTCAGAGAGGAAGGGAGAGGGAGTGAGATAGAAACATCAATGATGAGAGAGAATCATTGATTGGCTGCTTCCTGCACCCCCCACACTGGGGACCGAGCCCGAAACCCGGGCATGTGCCCTGACCAGGAATCAAACTATGACCTCTTGGTTTTGATGCTCAACCACTGAGCCATGCTGACCGGGCCTCAGCTTGCTATTTTCTTATCTAACACTCAAAATTCTACAAAGCAAACACCTATATCCCCCAACATTGTAGGTAAAGTAGGATTAAAGAAAAGGAAGAATACAGTACCTATCCTTAGGGTTATCGTGTTAACTCCATTTCTAGAATGCCATCTGACCACTTGGTCTGTGTTCTTTTTTTACATGTGGGCAATGCCTATGGGGAGAACCTGTGAGCCCAGCCAGGACTTGCTGGGGGAGGTAAGAGGCTGGCCAGCGCCAGGGGCAAATGGACCTTTCATGTGGTTCTACAGCTCACAGTGTACAAGGTGCCACTACAGTGCAGTTCCCACAGGTGAACCCGCAGTGGCGGCTTCGTCACACCCTTCAGGGAAAGTGATGTGCCCTTGGTGTGTTTCGGGCAGGTTCTGCCGCTCCTGTATTGCCACCAGTCTGAAGAGCAGTAAGTGGACCTGCCCTTACTGCCGGGCGTACCTTCCTTCCGAAGGAGTCCCAGCCACGGATGTGACCAGAAGGATGAAATCAGAGTTCCAGAACTGCGCGGAGTGCGGCACCCTGGTGAGTGGCCCTGTGCTCACCGGCTTGCAGGGCTGAGAAAAGTGGTACACGGCTCCTCGGTTCACCTGTGCCCTTTGACCTCCCCCTGCCCCGACTTCCTAACGTTGATTGTCTCAGCCTTTCTCCAGTTTCATAGGTGTAAGCGGCAAGAAAATAGTCACCAGATGCCTACCATCGCCTCGTTTTCCACACAAACGCTTTCATTGGCTGCCTCCATCTCTTCTCTTCCCATGACTCCCGTGACCCTGGGATGTGGCCTCCATTCCTGCTCCTCTAGTGCAGGCACCAACGAGAGCTTTGTTAGCAAATCCAGTGGCACACTTGCACCCACGCCCTTGACTTGGCAGTGTTTCTCTCTCTCCATCACTTCCTCCTGTTGCAGTTTTCATCCTTTGATACTAGGCAAGCATGGTTAGATCATGTGAGGGCTTGGGGCCATGCAAAAGATTCTATCTAGATTCTAGATTGTATCTCAAATGCAATAGTGACGCATAGAAGAAGTGTAAGCCTTTGATCGGGGTTACACTTGGGGATATTACTCCAGCGTGTGCGTGGATGGTGGCTTGCAGGGGGCAGAGGCAGGACTGGTGAAGCCGATTTGGTGGCTGTCAGTGTGGGTCAGGTAAGGAAGCTGGTTGGGGAGATAGTGTATTTAGGAGGGAGAAGCAAAGGAAATTGGTGATTGACTGCATGTGGGGGTGAGGGAGCGCGAAGTGTCAGAGTGCCTGCAAGGTTTCTGAGATGAGTAGCGAAGGTGTTAAAATGGGGATCGGGTTTGGAGCAGAATCCACGGAGTTGAATTTGAGATGTGTTAACATTTGAACTAAGTAGGAGATACTTGGCTATACCAGTCTAAAGATCAAAAGAGAGATTATGTACTGAAGGTCTAAATTCCTTTAGAGAATCTTTCTTGATTGTTAACCTAAATTATAGCCTGTTATACTTTCTCTTAGCACTCTGTGTCCCCTTTATAACAATTTTCACCTCTTACTATTATGCTTTTATGATTTTTTAATTGAATATCAGTTATTCCCACCAGATTTAAGTTCCAAGAAGGTAAGGACTGTGTCTGTTTTATTGGCAACTGTGTACCCAGCACTTTGAAAAGTGGCTGGCACATAGTAAGTGCTTAATGCAGTTTTGTTTTTAATAAATACTGGTATTTATGTAAGACTCAGTAATCTCTTCATGGCTGCCTGGCTACAGAATACATGCATGGTCTTTGAGGTCGAACATCCTAGCATCAAACACTAATTCTCTCACTTACTCTTTGTGATTTGGGACAAGTTATTAATCTGAGTTTTTGTTTATCTCTGGAAAATAAGGAAAAAGGTAATGTTTGTGTCACAGGATGGTTTTAAAGGTAAATGAGAAAACACATGGTTTCAAACATGAGAAATACTCAAAATCAAAAGATTTCACCTCATCATAATAGACTGGTGCTTATTTTTACTTGGACATTTTTTTCATCGTATAAAATGTAACACGTCCCAAGTCAAACTCAGGGTATTATTTCATCATCCTGTTCTTTATCCCACCTTTGGTGTCCGTCAGAAACAAGAACATTCAATTATTCTGAGTGGAAATTCCCTTTCTTTTTTCCCCTCCCGCCCCTTTTTCTGCATTTTGCATTTTCTCTTTGGGGTATTTCTTGTATCCATCTCTTCTGTTTTCTGTTACTCATCCTGCCAGGAATACTGCCATTCCTTCGATAGCCATCTTAGATGCTACTTATGCTAAAGAATCCAGGCCACAGCTCCACCCCATGACGCCTGGCTTTCGTATGCCAGTGCCCATATCAGCTTCCTTCCTACTTGTCTACGTACATATCTTTCTCCCCCTTCCATTAGATTAGAAGCAGCTTTACAGCAAGCACAGTGGTTTATTTATTTTTTAAATATGTTTTTATTGATTTCAGAGAGGAAGGGAGAGGGAGAGAGATAGAAACATCAATGATGAGAGAGAATCACTGATCAGCTGCCTCCTGCACACCCCACACTGGGGATCGAGCCCACAACCTGGGCATGTGCCCTGACTGGGAATCAAATCGTGACCCCCTGGTTCATAGGTTGATGCTCAACCACTGAGCCACGCTGGCCGGGCCAACCACAGTGGTTTATGTGTCTTCTGTCATCTCTTACGTCGTCTTACATACTTTTGTCTCTAGAGTGGGCACTGTGTGAAGTTATCAGTTCATCTGTCAGTATATATGGTCCCCAGATTGCTAATTTCTGTGAAGAGCCCTTCGCTTTGTTGATGAAGGAACACAAAGAGGAAGAAGGAAACCTTTAACACGAGTAGTGAAGAGATGAGAGAGCACTGGTGGGCAAAGTTGGGTGTTCAAGACTGCGTAACAGTCTGTGTCCAGGCGGCTACCTACATCGGTCCCGGTTTTTACATCTTTTACTTAGATATTTGTAAGGCGAGGACTCGCTTTTATTTTTGGTCTTTTGTGAAGCAGTTATAACTGTTTCAAGTTTGAGGTTTCACTTCGGTCGCGTGGGCAGCGTGAAGCAGGGTGGGTCGGCCACCTTACCACAGCTGTGAGAGCTCCCTTCAGCACAGATCCTGTCAGTTCCTGCCGAAGCACTGAGTACAACATGTGTTATTTAGCAACAGATGCCTCATGGTCAGGGCTCTGAATGTATATCTGCAGGAACAAGGGCTCTTTCTTTGGCCTTGATAAAAATGGACGGCAAGAGCTGCCTTTCATGTGTGCTCTTAATGGGGCCATTAAGTGTGCTGTGTATTGTGAATTCATGTCCTACTACTAGATACATGCGAAAACCAGGGTATTTATAGCTTTTCCCGAGCCACAGCGTTTCTTTTTACTTATTATGGATATTCCTAAAATCCATCCATTTATTATGCTTTTCTGTCTTTTTTTTTTTTTTTTTACTTTTTCCCCCTTTCTCCCTCTTCCTCTCTTTTTCCTCTCCCTTTTTTCTTTCCCACTCACTTCTTTCCATCACCAATTTAGGTAATGGCATTCCCAAAAAGTAAATTTCAGTTCATCTACGTCTTTCCACTTAAAAAATAAATGCTTTCTAGAAGAACCAAATTCAGTAACTCAACATTTGGGTCTTCAAAGTGTTAGAGAAATTGAAAAGTAGTGCTGTTCTGGATACTGCCCTAGCTTTGTTGTACTGTTTTCATGAATGCATCCTTTTAAAGTCAGCTGACCCCCACTCTGACCTTATTTGAAATAATGAAAGTGGCAATAAAGCCGGGTCACACAGACTTCACTGAGCTCCCTTTCAGCAGTGAGTTTATTTTGAATTTGCTTTTGTGTAGGTTTGCCTCAGCGAGATGAGGGCACACATAAGAACCTGTCAGAAGTACATAGATAAATATGGACCACTACAAGAACTCGGGGAGACAGCAGCAAGGTTTGTTTCCACAGAGTATAGTTTAGTGCTAACTTCGATATGTCTGTAAAGAACTTAATGCTGGGACTAATACAAAGTAATATTGAATGTAAATTGTAATTGAAAAAAAATGTTTAATGTTATGTTACAGAAAAGGGAAAAAAAAAAGAACTTAACGGGAAATTTAAAATTTTTATTGTGAAAACATGCATGTAGTTATGGGCAGGCTCTTAACCATAATACCTGTTATTGGCTCTTAACCATAATACCATTTGTTTTGTGTTTGTTTTTTAATATATTTTTATTGATTTCAAAGAGGAAGGGAGAGGGAGAGAGAGATAGAAACATCAGTGATGAGAGAGAATCACTGATCGGCTGCCTGCACGCCCCACTTATCCAGGTGGTCCTTATAAGAGGGAGGCAGAAGGAGACTTGACTATGGAAGTAGGAGCTATGACAGTGATGGCGAACCTATGACACGCGTGTCAAAGGTGACACTAGAACTCATTTTTTTGGTTGGTTTTTCTTTGTTAAATGGCATTTAAATATATAAAATAAATATCAAAAATATACGTCTTTGTTTTACTATGGTTGCAAAGATCAAAAAATTTCTATATGTGACACGGCACCAGAGTTAAGTTAGGGTTTTTCAAAATGCTGACATGCCGAGCTCAAAAGGTTCGCCATCACTGCTCTAGTTCATAGGTTGACGCTCAACCACTGAGCCTTGCTGGCCGGGCGGTGACCAGTTGTTAATAGCAATAATCATGGACTTTGCATGGAGGGAACCAGCCGAGCACTGGAGAGATGAGGGAAACGTCCTCAGACGGGTTTATATTAAGGGAGATCCACAAACAATGCAGAACTGCTCATTTCTGCTAGGCCCTGCTTTCTGACTAATAGAGCCCTGAAGTAGATCGTGATTAAGAGGTGATTCATCTTAAAAAAAAAAGAGGTTATTCATCTTTACTTTTCCACCACCACTGCCCAGTTCCCAGTTCACTCCCTCTCATTTTGCCGGTTTCTCCTTAGAAAGTAGGAAGTCACATCTCCATACATCTCCATATATATTCTAACAAGGAGGTACAGGCCTCCGCAGGCGTCTGTATTCTATACCTTTGGGGGCTGGAAGATGGATGGGTGTTGCTAGTAGGTTTAATGGAAAATATTGATCTCCTTTTTTTTTTTTTTTTCTTTAAAAAAAAAAAGAAAAGAAATCTGGGTCATTATTGTCCGGATAGCCAGAATAATTACAAAGTTTGGAGTCTCTCTCTCTACTAACAAAATAAAGAAATGGTGACTTTGAAACCATTAAATGTGCTTATAAACTCAGTTACCCAATAGTGGGATTCAGTAGGGGTGTGATTTCTTTCTCTCTCCTGAAGGAAAATGTTAGTTCTGCTTATTTTAAGAAAACACACTCAAAATGTAGCTTATACTTTTTAACCTGGAAGTCTAAATGATCGCGCCATTCCTTTTGTTTTACTAGACATTGCTTTGCAAACATACTTGCTTTATAGGATTCGTTTTATCCTATGACAGTACAAATTTTAAATTTTTTTTTTTTTAATATATTTTATTGATTTTTTACAGAGAGGAAGGGAGAGAGATAGAGAGCTAGAAACATCGATGTGAGAGAAACATCGATCAGCTGCCTCCCGCACATCCCCCACCGGGGATGTGCCCACAACCCAGGCACATGCCCCCGACCGGAATCGAACCCGGGACCCCTGAGTCCGCAGGCCGACGCTCCATCCACTGAGCCAAACCGGCTTCGGCCAAATTTTAAATTTTTAAGCAGAGTCCAGATTCTGTTGGATTGACCCCAAGGGCCAATAGGAAGGAAGGATAGCAACTGGTTTGAGAAAGTATGTGTGTATTTGATTGCAAGGTTGATAGGTTTTATAAAAAATTAAAATATCAAAAGCTAATTTAAAGCCAAATTTCTTCTGCTAGTTAGAATTAAATAGTAAAGAATTAAAATAACAGAAAATGAGAAGGGTTTAGATTAATATTTGCATTTAAGATAGAAGTCGTTGCTTTATAGAAGAACTTACTCCATGATTCAAATTTTTTTTTTTAAAATATATGTTATTGATTTTTTTACAGAGAGGGAAGGGAGAGGGATAGAGAGCCAGAACGTCGATGAGAGAGAAACATCGATCAGCTGCCTCCTGCACACCTCCTACTGGGGATGTGCACACAACCAAGGCACATGCCCTTGACCGGAATCGAACCTGGGACCTTTCATTCCGCAGGCCGACGCTCTATCCACTGAGCCAAACCAGTTAGGGCCATGATTCAAATTTTTAAATTTCTTACGCAGGCAGCTTGTCTAGAATACAAGTCTTAGGAAGTAGGAAGTTATATCTGTAATGGAAAGTGAGCAAAAAAATTCCAAGTTTCCATATTGTCCCTAAGAATTTAAGGCAGCACTGGCCAATAGAAATAGAATGCAGAACACATATTGTAATTTAAACTTTTCTAGTAGTAAGGAAAATCAATTTTTGATATATTTTACTTAACCCAAATATAGCCAAACTATTATTTCAACATGTAATCAATATAAAAGTTATTGAGATAGCCCTAACCTCAGTGGATAGAGCATCGGCCTGCAGACTCAAGGGTCCCGGGTTCGATTCCGGTCAAGGGGATGTACCTTGGTTGTGGGCACATCCCCAGTGGGGAGTGTGCAGAAGGCAGCTAATTGATGGTTCTCTCTCATCGATGTTTCTAACTTTCTATCCCTCTCCCTGCTTCTCTGTAAAAAATCAATAAAATATATTAAAAAAAAAGTTATTGAGATATTTTACATTCTTTTTAGATTAAGCCTTTGAAATTCAGTGTGTATTTTATACTTTGGCATATCTCATTTGGACTAGCAATATTTCAAGTGCCCAACAGACACATATGGCCAATGGCTACTGTATTGGGCAGCAAGATATAGGAACAAATACCCCCAAGTGTAAGGGCTTAACAGGGTAGTTGAAGGTCATTTTTCATTCTTCATTCGATACTAATTATGTGAGTTGACAATTGTAGTTACACAGGGAGGGGAAAATAGGTTTACAGTTGTGAGTATGCAAAACACAGTTTATTTTTGTATTATTATTTATTAACTATTGTATTATTTTCCATATGAACAACTATAAACCTAGTTTTGCCCCACTCTCTCTCTCTCTATATATATATGCTAGAAGAGTTGGAGGACAAATAACACCCAAATCAACATTAGGAAAGGGAGGATGGAAAAGTGACAAAGTAACGCAGGGACAGGTGGGTGGACTTAGTGCTCAGTTTCTCAGTGAGTGGGGCTTCTAGTGGCCTGGAGCTGTTTCTCTCCCCTGCCCCCAGAAGGTCACGTATTTACATCCCTCAGGAGAAAGACTTTAGGCACCAAGACCATTATCAGGACTGGAAAAAATTATACCGATTCAGAAAGAATGAGGACTGGAAACTGGATCCATTTTTTACCTCTGTAGTTAAGTGACTACTCTCATTGCCAATAATTTTAGTGATATTCATATTCTATGCAATTTCCAGGTGTGTGTGTCCATTTTGTCAGAAGGAACTGGATGAAGACAGCTTGCTGGATCATTGTATTAATCACCACAGATCAGAAAGGAGAGCGGTGGTAAGGATTTTTGTCACTATACATATCTGCAATGTCTAAATTCAATATATATTAGAAAATTTATTTGATAGGCTTCTGTTTACAGATATTTAATATAGGATAATTTGTCAAGGTTATGGTAATTCTGTGACATTAACAAAATGTGAAAGTGTTGAATTGAAACTGATAAGAATTACTAATGTGCATTCAATCATTCATTTATGAAATTAGACATCATCTCTTACAGATAATCCTGGGCATAATCAACTAAGAATATCCAAAATGCACAGTTAAGATCTAACTTTAGTATAATAAACATGGTCACATCCTAGGTTAAAAACATTTTTAAATAATGCAAATAGAGTTATGAAAATACACTAGAAATGAAAAGTAGAAAATTATCTGTTTTATAAAAGGCTAATATGCAAAGTGTCCCCTTGGGTGTTCGACCGTGAGACTGGGAGTTCAATTGCTCACTATGATGTGCGCTGTCCACCAGAGGGTGGTGCAGAACAAAGGAAGGCCCCGGCCGGCAGCCGGAAGGCCCTGATTGGCCCTGATTGCCGTCCAGGCCTAAGTACCCTACCCGTGCATGAATTTCATGCACCAGGCCTCTAGTATAAAATAAAACAAAAAGTCATTCATCTTTATGAATCAGTCTGTTACTTTATTTCATATATATCCACATGCTTGTGCATTAAATACACATATTGCTCATCATTTCCTAGATTCATAGTGAGTGCTGACTTTTTTTCTTTTCAACCTGGCATTTCAGTTCTACTTTGTGCTGTGGCTTTTTAAATTTTTTTTAATATATTTTATTGATTTTTTTTTACAGAGAGGAAGGGAGAGGGATAGAGAGTTAGACACATCGATGAGAGAGAAACATCCATCAGCTGCCTCCTGCACACCCCCTACTGGGGATGTGCCCGAAACCAAGGTACATGCCCTTGACCGGAATCGAACCTGGGACCTTTCAGTCTGCAGGCCGACGCTCTATCCACTGAGCCAAACCGGTTAGGGCTGTGATGTGGCTTTTATAATTTTTATTGCTGTATAGTAGTGAGGTAGGCTTTTTGTTTGTTTTTTGTTTATTTTTACCAAGTTAACTCTAACACTCACCATATGACCACCAATCAAATTTTTGGAAATTTATCCTAGAGAAATAAAAACATCTATGCAATTATCTGTACACAAATGTTCATTACAGTTTTATTTGTAACAGCCCCAAACTGGAAACAACAAATGTCCTTCAGAAAGTAAATGGTTAAACTGTGGTACATCCATATCGCGGTCTACTTACCACTACCAATAAAAAGGAAGGAACTATGGATGCAAGCAACAACTTGGATGAGTCTCAAGGTCATTTTGCTCAGTGTAAAGAGCCAATCTCACAAGATTAAGTGCTGTATAATTGGATTTATTTAACATTCTCAAAATGATGACATTGTAGAGGTGGGGACAGATCAGGGACACCAGGGTAGGGAGAGAAGGAAGTAGAGGGGTAGCACTAGGAAGTTCCTTTGCAGTGACAGGACACTTCTGTATCTGATTTTGTTGATGGGCATATGAATCTATGTGCGTGATAACATTTCATAGAACTACACACACACACACGCACACACACACGCACACGCACACATACACGCACACACCCAAAACTGAATTCATGCAAAAACTGGTGAAACCTAAGGCAGATCTGTAGTCTAGTTAATTGCTAACTTCCTGATTTTGATAATGTGCTATAGTTATGTAAGATATTACCATTAGGGAAAACTGGGTGATGGGAAATGGGACCTTTCTGAATTATTTTTGCAATTTCTTGTGAGTTTATAGATATTTCAAAATGAAAGTTTTTTTTGAAGAGCTATTCATAGCTATTAAATTAGGAAATACATGTAAATACTAATTACTGATGCTGGTGTGTTATAATCTTTATTACTGGTGATAATAAAAATACTTTAGAGCAATAGATATTATGGACCATAAATGTTCATAACCTTTGTCTACGAATCTCCATTTCTGGTCATTTATCCTAAGAATATAACCCCCCAAAAGATAAACACTATAGATAATATCATTTGTAATAATAAAATATCTACATACAAAAAACTTATTTCAAGAGGTAGGCAACTAATTAAGTACATTACAGTGCATCTACTAACTGTACAATTGTTTAATTAATCAGTTAATAACTATGAAAATAGTAGCTATACAGTAATATGTATACAAGAAATATATACAAGAATAAATGCAATTTTATGTGTTTAATGTTTTAATGTTTATGAAATTTTAAAACATAAAACTGAGGTATGGCCAATAGATTTGTCGAGTTAAATTTCACTTTATTGAGTGACTAGTTATTTTTTTAATTAAAATTTATTGGGATGACATTGATTAATAAGATTAGATAGGTTTCAGGTATAGATTTCTATGATACATGATCCTTATTGCATTGTGGGCCCATCACCCAAAGTCAAATCATCTTCTGTCGCCATATATTTGGCTCCCTTTACCCTTTCCTACCCCCCCTTCCCTCTGGTAACCACCATACTGGTGTCTGTGTCTATGAGTTTCAGTTTTATATCCCTCATATGAGTGAAATCATATGGTTCTTAGCTTTTTCTGACTGCCTTATTTTGCTTAGCATATTCTCATGCTGTCCATCCATGTTGTCACAAATGGCAGTATTTCATTTTTTCTTATGGTTGAGTAGCTGGCTATTTGATGTTTTAATTCTGACATTAGTGATTATTTTAAATTCTTTCTTGAACTCTTGGTCTTGTCTGTTTCCAGTTCTGCCCACTCTGCCGTTTAATACCCACTGAGAACCCAAGCAGCTTCAGTGGCAGTTTAATAAGACATTTGCAAGTCAGTCACACTCAGCTCTATGAGGATTTCTTAGTAAGTATTTGTTTTATTTTTACATTGTCTTCATGCTGTCTGTGTTAAGCTTACTTTTTTAATCCAAGCGAATAAGGAGGAAAAAATGCATATATAACCACAGTGTTAAGTATTAAGTAAGAAATCATAAAAATAGAGTGTTTTGTAAATTTGGCTATTAATATGAAAGCAGTTATCTGCCTTACACAAAACTATTTTTTGTGTGATCCACATAATTATCCATTGTATAAGGAGCCAGATTTCACCTTCAAATTACTTTAGTTTCTACTTTACTCCCTCCCTATGTATGGTTATAGTTTTTGTGGACCTGAGAACTTATACATGATGAAATGAAATCACACCAATAACGAAATGACTCAGAGAGTTTGTTCTGCATCCAGTTGCTTTTATTTATTTTATTTTTAAAAATAAGTTTATTGATATCAGAGAGGAAGGGAGAGTGAGAGGTAGAAACATCAATGATGAGAGAGAATCATTGATCAGCTGCCTCCTGCACAGCCCCCGCTGGGGATTGAGCTTGCAGCCCAGGCATGTGCCCTGACTGGAATCGAACCATGACCCCCTGGTTCATAGGTCAATGCTCAACCACTGAGCTACACCAGCTGGGCCAGTTGCTTTTATAGTACATTGAATGGCTGTTCACAGATATGAAATTATCTGTGTAGTAAGGCAGATAGCCATTATTTTTAATTTAAATTTATAAAATACAGTATTTATTGAACTTTTTTAAACATAAATTTATTATGAAAAATATTAAACGTACACAAAGTAGACAGAATAGTACAATGAACCTCCCATAGAACCATCACCTACGCATCAATAACTACCAACACATGGCCAATCTCGTTATGTTGGCTTTTTTTTAAAATGCAAGAAAAGTTAGGTATTGCGTGAGTAGTCCTAATGCTTATGACTGTATTTCCCATGATCAGAAATTAGAATAACAAGCAAAAAGTTAATGTAGCCTTTGTTGTGCTTTGGTCCATGTGTTGTCATGGGAGGGTAATATGTTACCCTGAGTCCCTTTCAGCCTGTAAGGGGGGGAATCACTCAGAACCATGTTCTGAAACACAATATTTTATTGTTAACTTTCATCTAAATACAGGAATGTTAATGGCTAAATTTGAATTCGCAGATAATTTGACATTGTTTTATGCTATTTTAAGATAGAATTTAGTAATTGTTAAAGATTTGTTAAAAATGGTTAATTTGAAAATTCTCTCCTTGTTTTCTGATCTGCGCACTGTGATTATCCAGGTTCAACACAAGGAATTTAGGTTCTGGCCTGGATTTAAGTAACAGCTCTGTCACAACAGTGTGACCTTGGGCAGACTACTGACCTTTGAGCCGCTGTTGATTTGCTAAGTGAAGGGAGTAAAAAGCAACTACTCCCCAAAGAGGATTAAGTGAGGGAATGCAGGGAAAGCGCTTTGCACAGTGTGGGCAGGGATCTCAGGCAAGTTGGAGGTGGGGAGAGAATAGATGGGAATATGAGGACCACTTGAAGGACTGCACAGGCTACAGCAGAGCTTCGTGGGCTCTGTTCCGGCTCCCAAATAGTGTCTCTGGCCCCCAAAGGACACAAGGCCTTACCGAGCCTGGTTCTGGTCTATGTGTTCTCATTTTTCACAGCACGTAGGGAGGGCTTCCTCTTTAGTTTAGCTCCATCAGATGTTCCAAAAGCCATCACCTGTTCTAGCTGTTCACATTCAGTCCGTTCTTCTCAAGATCTTTCAAAGTATGAATCCGGGGCTGGTCAGGAGGAAGCCACTTCGATGAGAATACTTTCCACCCACTCAAAACCATATTCTTGGATATGGAAGTGGGGCTGAAACAGTGTTTTTTGGTTTGTTTGTTTGTTTCCTCAGCTACCAAGTACTATGGGAGGCACTTCATGCATATTATCTCATTTTATTCCTTGTAACAACTGTCAGGGAGTACTCTATTATCCTCACTTAGGTATGAAATATCTGAGGCTCAAAGGTTAATACATTGCCTAAGAAACAACCAGTATTGAGTCCCAGATCTTATGTTCTTCTACTCTTTATGGCTTTCCTTTGGATTTTATTTATTTGACTTTATGGTTTTACTAGAGGCCCAGTGCATGGATTCATGCACTTTGGCCCGATCCCTGCAGACCAGGCTGAGGGACCCCACTGGTGCACAAATCCGTGCACTGAGCCTCTAGTATGCATATAAGATCTTTGGTTAATCTCTTCCTGCCCTCCCCCCTGCCCCCTTCCCTCTGAGATTCATCATTCTGTTCCATGTTTCCATGCCCGTGCGTTGAGCATCTGCCCCCTGGTGGTCAGTGCGCATCATAGCTACCGGTCAAACTGTCGCTTAGGCTTTTATATATATAGATGTTTCAGAATGGACTTTCAACACAGATTTACAAGGTTTGTTTTTTGTGTTTTGTTTTTGAAGGAAGAGGAGATGAGTTGCAAAGACAGGGCTCTTGATAGTTTTTGTCTTGTTTACAGAATGTGCTGACTTGAAGTTTTGAATGCCATTTTGACCACAGGAAGGCAAAGAGAAAGAGAGTTTTGCTTTCAGCAGTTTTCAAATAGATATTCAGTAGTTGTGCTGAGATTGCTGAGTCCTATGGAAATGTCTTAACTTTATATGACCTGTTATGTGGAACCTAGCTCTCTGACCAGTATTTGTAGCGTTGACTAAAAACTACTCATTAGATCAGATTCAAAACTTTAAATTCCAAATCAGGACTATTTTACTATGACAATACCTGGTTTCTTTGTAGGCAGGCAAATGAAACAGAAAATGCACTGGCCCCAAACAAAAGAGCTAGGTTCCCTGACGGGTTTTTTTATGGAAGATTGGACAGGTCACTGAACTCAGGGCTCCCTCAGTTTGTGAAAATTGTCTCTGATTGTATGTTTCTAATTATTTTTCTTAATTCTAGGATTTTAATATAATTGAGGAAGCTCTTATCCGAAGGGTATTAGACCGGTCACTTCTGGAATATGTGAGTCACTCAAACACCACATAATGTCGTGAAAAGGAGAAGGAAGGAGACCATACAGTTGCACCATTTGTTAAGATGCTGCTTGAACAGTTGGAGGGGAATTGTCGATGTCTGACGGGCAGAAATGTACAACACAGTTCTCTCGCATTTTAAAACTGCTTTTATCTTGATGGTTTAAATCTGTTTTACATCCGTGAGCCTTTTAGACGCTCAACAAACAAAAAGAGTCTCCATTAGCCATTAATATACTATGAAAGAGAACCTAAGGCTGGGATTGGTGGGCGAAGGATCTTTATTTGCAAACTGGATGACAGTATGTGTCACGCTACTTATTAATAAACAGCATCATGGTAGGGCAAGATAACTAATCCTTGTTCTATGTAAAAAGATGGAACGTGAAACCAATTGTGGACATGCAAGGAAATATGAAATCTGTTCCAGTGCTCATGTTCTAATCACTAATAGAATAACATGAATAACTTTGTATGGTAGGGAAGGAAAATTTTGGAAGTTGATGAAGTCCATTTAACCAAATTGTATAACATGATGTAACAAAATTAATTTCATGTTAGGAATGTATGCCTAATTCTTTTACTTTTTATAACTGCATACCTAAGAATTTAATATTCTATTTTTCAAATGTTTTGGCAGTTAATTTGCATATCTCGATGATTAGCCAATGGGAAGGGGAGCGAAGTTACGGTTAATTACCATGTTTATTATTAGATAGGATGTTTCAGAATGGACTTTTAACACAGATTTACGAGTTGTTGTTTTTTGTTTGTTTTTAGTTTTTGAAGGAAGAGGAGATGGGTTGCAAAGGACAGGGCTCTTGATAGTTTTTGTCTTGTTTACAGAATGTGCTGACTTGAAGTTTTGAATGCCATTTTGACCACAGGAAGGCAAAGAGAAAGAGAGTTTTGCTTTCAGCAGTTTTCAAATAGATATTCAGTAGTTGTGCTGAGATTGCTGAGTCCTATGGAAATGTCTTAACTTTATATGACCTGTTATGTGGAACCTAGCTCTCTGACCAGTATTTGTAGCGTTGACTAAAAACTACTCATTAGATCAGATTCAAAACTTTAAATTCCAAATCAGGACTATTTTACTATGACAATACCTGGTTTCTTTGTAGGCAGGCAAATGAAACAGAAAATGCACTGGCCCCAAACAAAAGAGCTAGGTTCCCTGACGGGTTTTTTTATGGAAGATTGGACAGGTCACTGAACTCAGGGCTCCCTCAGTTTGTGAAAATTGTCTCTGATTGTATGTTTCTAATTATTTTTCTTAATTCTAGGATTTTAATATAATTGAGGAAGCTCTTATCCGAAGGGTATTAGACCGGTCACTTCTGGAATATGTGAGTCACTCAAACACCACATAATGTCGTGAAAAGGAGAAGGAAGGAGACCATACAGTTGCACCATTTGTTAAGATGCTGCTTGAACAGTTGGAGGGGAATTGTCGATGTCTGACGGGCAGAAATGTACAACACAGTTCTCTCGCATTTTAAAACTGCTTTTATCTTGATGGTTTAAATCTGTTTTACATCCGTGAGCCTTTTAGACGCTCAACAAACAAAAAGAGTCTCCATTAGCCATTAATATACTATGAAAGAGAACCTAAGGCTGGGATTGGTGGGCGAAGGATCTTTATTTGCAAACTGGATGACAGTATGTGTCACGCTACTTATTAATAAACAGCATCATGGTAGGGCAAGATAACTAATCCTTGTTCTATGTAAAAAGATGGAACGTGAAACCAATTGTGGACATGCAAGGAAATATGAAATCTGTTCCAGTGCTCATGTTCTAATCACTAATAGAATAACATGAATAACTTTGTATGGTAGGGAAGGAAAATTTTGGAAGTTGATGAAGTCCATTTAACCAAATTGTATAACATGATGTAACAAAATTAATTTCATGTTAGGAATGTATGCCTAATTCTTTTACTTTTTATAACTGCATACCTAAGAATTTAATATTCTATTTTTCAAATGTTTGTAGCTTATTTAGGAATATTTCTATAATGTAGGCAAGTTCTTAAGAACCGTCAGCTGTTATTGATAGTAGAGGTATTCACATCCATAATTTTTAGTGGAAAATCCAAAGGGCTTTGATGTTATTTTTATTTCCGCCGTTAGAGAAATTATAAAAAAATACTGAAAACCCAACAGAATTATAGCTCATCACATTATGATAGGAAAGCACTCTTGTCAGCCACCCTGGATGTCCTCTGCGTGTCCTGTCACAGTTCACAATGCTCGTCCCCAACCCCACAAAAGTAACCATTACATTGATTCCAGTAGTAATCACTTTCTTGTACTTCTTTAGTGTTTTATTGCCCAAGGGTGTATCTCTACACACTGTTTTTTATCTTATTCATTTAAAATTGTTATGAGATGTATCGTTTACATCCCTTTTTTACACGTTCCCCCGTTCTTTCTTTTTCTTAAAATTTACCAATTGGAGAACCTGGTCTTATGATTCACAGTTTCCCAAGTCTGTATTGTATTGATTGCAGGCTCATGGCACAATTCAGCATGTTCCTCTGTCCTCTGGACATTGACACATGGGTCCAGAGGTTTGAGCAGACTTTTGGCAAGACTGTCCGGTTCAGTCTTTTTGTGACGTCGGCTAAACTTGACACTCGGTGCCTAGATCCAGTGATTTATTGTGGGTTGGAGAGTATTCTAATGCTATCATTTCTTTTTTGTGTGTTACTTGGAACATTTTTTGTAAAAGAGATGTTCCCCCACATCTGTGATTTGGTTAACCAGTGGTAATGTTCATGCAGGAAAAGAAAAATAACTATTTGAATTTTTCCCTTTATTTACCAATTTTCAAGATAAACTTTTCCCTGTCATCTTCTAGTGATCACTCTTTTTAACAGCATTGTGAACTAACTTATGAATTCACACATATTGCATAGACTTCAATCCACTTTAAATATTACCTTACTGGGCATGCATGCAGGAAGCAGCCAATTGATGTTTCCCTCTCACATCGATGTTTCTCTTTCCCTCTCCCTCTCCCTTAAAAAAAAAAAAATATTACCTTACTGAAGCTCAGATTGCCCTGTCTTTGGCCATTGGGTGTCTCACCACGTTGCCTCTGAATCCTTTTGACCCTACTCTCGAAATCTTTGGTGGCTTCCTTGCTGTCTCACGTGACACAATATTCCAGGCCCAGCTTGTATGTTTCCTGCCCTAGATCTGGAATCGGCCATTTGCCAAGAAGCCTGGTCATTTTCAGTGAGAAATGGCATTTCCACGCTCTGCTCGGGGTGGTTATGCTCATTGCAACTAGACTTCCCATTGTTTCTGGAAGGGAGCTAAGAAATAGCTTTGATTTTTAAAGATAAAACACTTCATGAGTTTATTTTTAAAAATATATATTTTTGTGCTCGCTTCGGCAGCACATATACTAAAAAATTGGAATGATACAGAGAAGATTAGCATGGCCCCTGCGCAAGGATGACACGCAAATTCGTGAAGCGTTTCATATTAAAAAAAATATATATATATATACATATATATTTTATTGATTTCAGAGAGAAGGGAGAAGGAGAGAGAGAGAGAAACATCAGTGATGAAAGAGAATGATTGATAGGCTGCCTCCTGCACACCCACACTGGGGATTGAGCCCCCAACCCGGGCCTGTGCCCTGATGGGGAATTGAACCATGACCTCCTGGTTCATAGGTGGACGCTCAGCCACTGGGCCACACTGGCCGGGCCATGAGTTTATTTTGATACTTTCAAATCAAATGGAGTACTACAACCTAATCCTTTTTTTTTTCAACCATATTTCCATTTTTTCTATACTGAGAATTCTGGTTTTCCAAGACGGGCCACGATAAAATTAGAATATCACACAGATATTCATTTCTTTTATTACCTTACACATGCAACAGTTTCAGAGTAACAATACTAATACAACTACCACCAATATTTAATGAAAACAATTAAACATTTTTTATTTGCGCTCCCTATCCTCCCTCTACTTTTTAAAGCTGTACTCTATCAACATTTTCGGAACATTTGGTATGGCATCACATACTGTACTCCCTGCCTCCTCCCCCATTTAGTCTTAGTTCTTCAAGTAACTGTGTTCAGTGCTTGCCACCAGTCCTAATTTTATAGTTTGACTGTTTTTCATATCTGACTTTTTAATGACGAATCCAAACTTTTGTTTCTTACACATAAATGTAGTCGTAATCATGGTGTCCCAAATATCTATAGTAAACCATCCATTCCTCTTTAAAGTCTTGCTTATGGCCCTGCCACCCACTACAAGGGAATTCGAACGACATAAAGCCGGTGAAGTTGAGGGCTTTCCCTCCTCCTTGTAGATGTTGACTTCACAGCTGTGAGCAAGTAACAGATGTTTAGTTTCACAACCTCTTCCTCCACTTTGGATGAGTCATCCAATAAAGCACAAAAGGAGGGAGGTAATCATCAGACTGAAAGTCTATTTTTAGTCCCTAAAAAATAATTTCTGAGCATCAGTACTGTCCAGGAAATAAATCTTTGTTCATTTAGAGCCATCCAAAAGGCATCTTTAAATCTATAAAACTTGAAAAAAAAGTCAAAACTTTAAATCCCGTATTTTACATAAAGCTTTAAGTCACCCGTGGGGCTCCGTGCAGCAATTCTGTACCCTGCCCCTGGATTCCCCCGAGGAGAAGTTTGCCACCTCCAGGACTCATCAGGTGCTGGCCGCCTGCATGATTTTGCCTTCTGCATTGTTTTGAGTTCTAAAACGGTCAAGTGCAAATATTCATTCTTTCACGGTGCCTTTAACCTTTTATGTTAAAAAAAATCTTCTAATTCTTTGTTTTAAAAAATGAAAACCAATGTTTGAAGCTGTTGACTACTAACAAGTTTCACGCTGTTCCTAGCGCCTGAGATGCAGCTTTTCCAGGGGCTTCTGAGGGAAATCTGAGTCACGTTTCTCTTCAAGGCTAAACTCTTCCAACCCTGCGAAGCCTGTGGAGCTGTTCCTTTCATGTACCTTTCCCCCGGGCTTTGAACGTAGGCTGAAAGTGGGGTTCCGAGTCTGTGGCCCTATGTTAAGACCCCGGTCACAGATCCAGCTCCAACGATGGCGCTTCACTGCGTTCATGGGGTGCTCAGTCTTTCACGTGGAAGTGAGCTCACTCCAGTGACTGAATGCTGAGTGTATAGTTTGTACCTTTAGGCATTGAAGTTTTTTAAAAAGTCATTAAGAGATTCATTCTTTACTTATGCAACTGCAAAAAAACAACTGTATGATCAGAATTTAAAATGTGCAGGTGTTTTGTTTTTTTTTCCTTCTGTAAAAATGTATTGTGAGAAATAAAGAATGGCAGGACCATTGCTTTCATTAAAATATCTATTGTGTCTATTCTTTTTTTTCTTGAACACATATTTATTTTTATCTTTTGAATTTAAAAATCTTTTTCTCTATTATTTATTTATTTTTAAATTTCTTTATTAAGGTATTACATATGTGTCCTTATCCCCCCCCATGGCCCCCCCCCACCCTATTGTGTCTATTCTTAAATATTGATCCTGATACATTTTTTACACAAACCGATAAACTTTTAAAATTGTCATTCAGCAGTATCTATCACAAAAATACACCTTCACGTAGGCCTCTCGGGGAAAGTTTGGTAATATCTAGAGACATTATTTGTCATAACTGGGGTTTCGAGTGGCCAGGGACATATAGGTAGAGGCCAAGGATGCTGTTTACTATTGTACAATGCCCAGCACAGCCCCCTCACAACAAAGGATTACCGTGCCCCAAATGTCAACAGTGTCGAGGTTTAGGAACCCTGATTTAGGCCAAAGAAATGCTGGTCACCATGGAGTTACTGGTTCTGCTTCCAAGGGGCTTCACTGAAATGTAAAAGGTTAAATGTAGATGAATTCTATGTCATACTCTCTGCTAAATATGTACTAAGTTCTAGGTGGCCGAACCTGTCGTGTGTACCCCAGTTCAGGATACGCTCAAACATAGGAGAGCTTTTTAGATTTTTTCACAAGAGGTACAGCTAGAACACGGGTGTTATTGACGTGACCTATGATGAGTGACATCCTGCAAGGTAGAGGGAACCCAGGAGGAGTTGGGAAGACTTAGCATCGTCACCTAGGCTACTTTCATGGCAGTAAATAAGACAAAATCTTACAGAGGGACACCTGTATCTGAGATCCTTGAGGCTAAGAAATACTTACGTTTTTATCTTATTACTGGACAATCCTCTGGTATTTTAATCCTGCAGGTTTCAGAAAGCCACACACATGGGTCTTGATTAAGGCTAATCATTGCCCCCAAAGTAGCCAGGTAAGAGGCTCAGCGAAGGTGAATCATGGGAGGAGATTGGTCAAGGTCGTGCTGCGGTTATAAACCCCCAGATCCCGGCACTTAACTTAAGGTATAGTACTGTGGGCCCTGGCTCTTCTCCAGGCAGCTGCTCTCTAACCACAGAGTTACAGGCCACTTTGATCTCATGGCATTTCTATGTCACCGTGTGCTCCTGGCACCCCTCATCACAACAGACTGGAAAAATGGCTGATTACACAGGTAGCACCGGCCCTAACTCCAAATACCATTGGGGATGAGGGTTTCCACATAGGACCTTTGGAGGGACACATTCAGCCCATACATGCTCGTTGAACAGAAAAATGAATGTCTGACACATGGATGGATCCGACTACTCCTGTTAGCGTCTCTGCATATTCTTTTCTCACCGGGAAGGTCTATATGGGGAACAAATTTACTCCTTTTTTCCCTGCTGTGTGAAAATGCATCTGGGCCCTTCACATACTTTTTCTTTCCTGGCTGTCACAATAGTAAGACTTTCCAATAGAGGGCACTAGAGAGACACTGCAGGAGGAAAAGGGCTGCAGTGTCTCTCTAGTGCCCTCTATTGGCCATCTTCTGCAGTGCCCTGTGGCCAGCAGCACCCAGCATCCCTCTGGATCAGTGATTGCCAAAGTGGGCGCTACCGCCCCCTGGTGGGCGCTGCAGCGATCCAGGGGGGCGGTGATGGCCACAGGTGCATTTGTTTTAACTTTTTTGTATTACCTTTCTATTCTGAGTTCAATAAATAGTTTCATAATTTCAAACTTCAATGTTTCTAATTTACACCTTTCTTTACTATATTTTACGAAAAAGGTAGAAACATTAATACATATATCTTTCTGTTTAATTGCTATTAAAATTTAAAAAAAATTAATTTCCAGGGGGCGCTGAGTAATATTTTTTCTGGAAAGGGGGCAGTAGGCCAAATAAGTTTGGGAACCACTGCTCTGGATGGTATCTTGAGGAATACCTGAGATACTTCTTTTCGAACAGGTAGTTTTCCATGGGACCCTGGAGGACTGGTTTCCAGCAAGTTCTGACCGCATAGCACCACAGTGACTTCTCTACCATCCAGTGAGACACAGGGACCTCTCCAGCAAGGCTTGGGTCTATAGGCCCTAGTGGTGGTGGGAGTAGAGCCTTTCTTTGGGTACTCTATTTCAACCCTAAATTCCTTTTACTAACAAAGTAATATGGGACACTTCACAAATTTAGTTGTCATCCTTGCATAGGGGCAATACTAATCTATATTGTTTCAATTTTAGTATAGTGAGCACTCAACCCTATAGTCTTTAGATTTTTCTACTACTTACTATATGAATCTGCTAAAATTAAAAATTATATTAAACTTTCTCAGTTCAAATTACTGTGTCTGTTCAAATGTCTCCTGATTTGACCTAGACTGATCAATCAGGTTATATTGATTTTTCCCGAATACCCACAAGAAATTTGCATGCTCCCATCAGATTTTGCCGGCTGTGGGTAGAGAAAGAAGAGTTGGGAGTTGAGAATGCTGAGGTCCAAATCAAATAAGTAATCATTTGCTGGACTGAGGTGCCAATGTCTCGTTCTCTGATTCACTTCCCTTTGGGTGTAAAATTGAAATGCTGACAAAACGGAGATCCCGGCCACTGGAACGGGAAGGAATTAATGGAGGATTTGGACTCCTGACTCCCCGAGCCACCCCGCATGCTGCTCCCTTCCTGACAACCAGGATGACACTGCCTTTGCAATACACATGGAACTGGAACTCAGTTTGGGGGTGGGTGAACGTTTTAGAAGACAGAGAAGAGCTCTCTGCCAGTCCAGCCAACTTTCTTCATCTTCTCCTGAGACGAAGTTTGTCAGGGTAACCTGGGTATATGTTGCCCCAGAGTTACTGCTGACAAACAGAACATCTATAGGG
The DNA here is from genome assembly GCF_000412655.1 of Myotis brandtii. Taxonomy (NCBI): domain Eukaryota; kingdom Metazoa; phylum Chordata; class Mammalia; order Chiroptera; family Vespertilionidae; genus Myotis; species Myotis brandtii. The sequence continues at coordinate 661,739 of NW_005353629.1, read as the reverse complement.
GTAGCCCCATTCTTGGCTTTTCAACTTAACAGCCCTACAGACATAACCAAGTCTTTGGTGTTTACTTTTTGGGAGTTCTCCTAAAATGAGACTGATAGACAGGTGACTATTAGGATTGTAGGCCCAGTAAAAACCCAACTTGTATTAATAGGACTGTGATCTATTATAATCCATGGGCAGAATGTCCTAATTCCTTAGAAAGCCTCAGGTCATTTTTGCATCTCAACACTTTCAACAAAAAGTGAGTTGTAAATGAATTATGCCACTCCTCTCTCCCCAAACAGGGTCAGCTGCTCTAATGTTCTTTTAGGTCAGCGGTTCTCAACCTGTGGGTTGAGACCCCTTTGGCGGTTGAACGACCCTTTCACAGGGGTTGCCTAAGACCATCCTGCGTATCAGATATTACCATGACGATTCATAACAGTTATGAAGTAGCAACGAAAATAATTTTATGGTTGGGTCACCACATGAGGAACTGTATTTAAAGGGCCAGAAGGCTGAGAACCACTGTTTTAGGTACTCCTTTGACAATAGCAATGTTCCCAGCAGGCAACATCAGAGAGCCAGAGTGGTTAACAGTATACTTTAAAGGGCCAGAAGGCTGAGAACCACTGCTTTAGGTACTCCTTTGACAATAGCAACGTTCCCAGCAGGCACCATCAGAGAGCCAGAGTGGTTAACAGTACAATTTTCACCGCTACCAACTCAACTAAATGATGCCCATGAGACTCTGCTTTGCTTCATTCACTCTGTCCAGCAACAGATGGTACATATCCGATGGTTCCTCCTCCTTTCTCCAGGTTCTAAATGCAAGTTTTCATGTACTGTAGTTGTATTTGCTCTGCATTGTGGTACATAGAAATGGTTGATAGGAATCACCTTTATGATTTAGTCTAAAGCTGTAGGATTATGAGATTGTGGACGAAAGGGGCCACACGCTGACCTGACAAGCTCAGGGGAGGTCTGCATGGCAGTCTTGCAAACTCAGAGACCTAAAGTCACCACAAAGGATGGTCTGAAATTAAACTTTAATAAAAGCAGTTATGGTGGGCAGTTACGTCCTAGGCCAGTATCTTCACTGACAAGGTCAACCTTTACCTTAACTGAGCCTATCTGTCTTTTTGCATCTATGATAACATACCCTTGAAATGTCTGGGTAACTTGTAACTTCCCTTTTTCTGGAGCCCCTGGGGCACAACCAGATGTGCTGGGCACCAGGACAGAGACCACAAATTCCTTCATTATCATGTTAATTGATCCTGCACCCACCTAAGTATGTGTCCATCATTTTACTTTTTATCCAACCCCAGGGGTTTCCCCTGCTTTGCTTTATCCCTCCTCCTTAATCTATCACCAATGAGTTTCATGTAACCCACCTACACCCCTCCTTTGATTGCAAATGTATAAATACAAATGTAACCCCGCCATCCTCCGGAGCATTATCGCAATTCGGAGCATTATCTCAATTCGTTGAGGTTCTGCTTCCCGGCATATGTCGACAGTTTGGCTCAAATAAACTCACAAAAGTTCTTTACAGGTTTCAATGGTTTTTACGTTAACAAGATGTTAAAGATTAGCGTGGCTCCGTGGTTGAGCGTCAACCTATGAACCAGGAGGTCATGGTTCGATTCCCGATTGGGGCACAGGCCCGGGTTGCAGGCTCGATCCTCAGTGTGGGGCCTGCAGGCGGCCAGCTGATCAATGATTCTCTCTCATCATTGATGTTTCTATCTCTCTCTCCCTCTCCCTTTCGCTCTGAAATCAATAAAAAAATATTTTTAAGGAAAAGATTAAGATTCAATTAAAGGTAAAAGTAAGAGGCATTGGATTGGAAACATGGCAGCCTCATGGTGTTGCCGGAGAAGCACGCTGGGAGTTAGATGGCCTCCTTGGAGGAAGCAGTGAACGCGCAGGTATTGAGAGAGGAATGGCGGGGATAGCAGAACTCTAGGCACAGGAAGAAGGCTGCATCTATGCTGCAGGGTTCTCTTTCCCCCCAAATTAGGCTTTGTTTGCTTTTTAAAACTGGTGTCAGGCTTTCGCCTCCACTCTTATACTTGAACTAATCTTGTTATAGTTGCCGTTATCCTGGCTATGTGCCCAGGTTAGAACAAAATGACCAGAGGATGCCAATAAATGTGTAAAGTAATGGGGGTAGGGGGGTGGGGGAAGGAAAAAAAATAACAGAGGGAAGAAGAGAGAAGGATGGAGAAAGAGACGGGAGGGGCAGGGGCAAGGGATCTTTTATCTTCAGCTCGATTCCACAGGAGATAATAGGGGCCGAAGGGCTGCTAATAGGATTACAAATGACAGCTCTGCGATGGTACATAAAAACACAGCCGACGTAAAATTAAATGTCAATAGCATGAAAATGCATATGCATAATGACATTTATGAAGGTGTTGAAATTTAACTGTCCCAAACCGGGGTAGACTAGAAAAGGGTAAATTTACTTTCTATACTTAATCTCACTTTTAAGTGTCCATTTGTGCCAATTTGCAGAGTTGTGAAGAGAATGTAAACTTACAATGGAAAGCAACTCCGTTCCTTCTCTTCTGGAGGAAGAGACACTTTTGCAGTGCTTCTCCTTTGCCTTCCCCTCTCCTAAAGTGTTGATTTAGTTAGGAAAATGGGTCAGGAGCCCGGCTCGTGTGGCTCAGTGGTTGAATGTCGACCCATGAAAGAGGAGGTGGGGTTAGATTTGAGGTCAGGGCACCAGCCCTGGGATTTGGGCTTGATCTCCAGTAGGGGGCGTGCAGGAGGCAGCTGATCAATGATTCTCATCATTGATGTTTCTCTCTCCCTTACTCTCTCTGAAATCAATAAAAGGATATTTTTTTAAAGTAGAATTCTCAATCAGTAGTGCAAAAGAGGGCGTTTACTATGACAAACAGATTACAAAGATGTTGGAACTGCTGAAAGACCCAGTGTGACCGTGAGGCAATCACAGAAGCCCCCGAGAAAGGGCAGGGACTGCCCAGGAGGGGCTGGGGCCACTGAGGGGAGGGCAGGCCGTCTCCCAGAAGCTGAAACCATGAAAGAAAGGAAGCCACTGCCAGCAGCAGAGAGAGGGGGTAACATTCTGTCTCCCAATTCCATTGTGTGGTGAAGAGGTGCATCCCACACCCCAAGCAAGTCTTGGATACCAGCTGGGTGTCCTCCAATTCCATGCAATCCTCACACTATCCCCCGAAAGAGTGTCAGGTCCCACAGATGTAGGGGTCGGTCTTACAAGACTGCCCCCATCCCCACCCCTTCAGATGCCAACTCCAACTGGAAGTCCAGGTTGGCACCTGTGCTGCTGAGGGACTATAGATCAGAGGTTCCCCTTGTCCGCTCCTTGGGTTCAATTTATTTGTTAGGGCAGCTTACAAAACTCAGGAAACCAGTTTACTCACTAGATTACAGTTTCCTACAAAAGGGATTACTCAGGAACTGTAGGGAGCGGCTATGGGGTCAAGCCTCAGGCTGACCTGTGGCAGAGCCACATACAATTAAGCTTGACCTTATAGTCCTCCCTTGTTCCAAGGTAGCTAATGGGCTGTGGAGGTCCAGCAAGTGCTGCCAAAACAAGGCTTGAGTAACGAAATAGATTTGAAACTTGCTAGAACATGGTAAACATGTTGACCACTCCCCTTGTTTTGCTTTGTGTGATCTGACTATAAAAGAAAGCTTCGGCTTACAGGCTGGGTCACTGTTTCCTCATCCAGGCACAGTGATCCTACCTAGCCCCAGCTGTATTCTCTTGTCTGTCTTCTTTAATCCTTCACCGCCCCTCCTCAGGTTTACCCCTGGCCGTGCTGGACGCAGTTCAAGGAACAGCAAGACAAAGAGAGGCGCAGGGCAAGGTGTGGGGGGAAGGGTGCAGGGCTCTTTGCTCTCTGAGCAGCCTCCCCTGTCTTCAATCCCCAGCCTGAAGCTCTGTGGACCCTGTCCTTTCCGTTCTTGTGGAGACTTCACTACATAGGCATCATTCATTACATCACTGGCCATTTTTAATTGACCTTAATCTCCAGCTCCTCTCTTCCCTGGAGGTCTGAGTGTTGGACTTAAATTTCAACCCATTAATCACAAGGTTGCTTCTTCTGGTGAAAAGTCACCTTATTAACATAAAAGACACATTTACCACTCACATCATTTAGGAAATTCCAAAGGTTTTAGGAGCTCTGTACCACAAATGGGGAGAAAGACCCAATACACACACACACACACACACACACACACACACACACACACTATTTAATTTCTTAAGTGGATTTTTAAAGAGAGGAAGGCGGGGTGAGAGAAACGATCAATTTGTTGTTCCATTTATTTATGCATTCATTGGTTGATGCACGTATGTGGCCGGACCAGAGATGGAATCTGAAACCTTGTCATATCGGGATGATGCTCTAACCAACTGAGCTACCTGGCCAGGCTGATATATATTTCTTAATCTAAGTCCCAATATCAGAGAGGGAGAAATACCTTGGCTTCTTCCTTCCAGTCACTCCTTCCTACTCAGCTTGGGACATCCATCTGTCTGTGTTTGTGTTGGGTGCGGTGAGGTGGGGAATAGGAGAAATTAGTATTGCTTCGACAGGAATGAAAAGAATTAATAAAGGTTCCCAAAATAGGCTTGAACAATGAAAGGATATGCCTCCGCAGAATAGGTTTATTTTTGTACTGGTCAAGAGGAACACTGAAAATATTTAACAACTGGAATCAAATGAACAAGTGGCCATGTAGGGCAAACTATTGACCAATCCAGAAGGGACAAGGTTGAAAAGGACTAGCAGAGCAGTGTTTGTGCAAACCAGTTGAAGGTCAACACTGCACCTGATACCAATTTTAAAAAGATACCAAAGGGTAAGCAGTGAATCACGAGCCTCCCTTCCACCCCATCCCCCAGCTTCCCAATCACTTCTTCAAGCAAAACAGGTTTTTACCAGCAAAACAGGCGTTTCTTGCTCTTACGACAGAGCCAGGCTTTGTCAAGGAAGAAAGGAAACTTTCTAAATTCGTTGATGTACCCCTTTAGGATGCTAATTACCTGGCCTAGAGGCTCTGATAAGGGAGTTTTGCATATGGGAGGGCCCAATCATCAGTAAGTAGCAAGAGGAAAAGTCCATTCTTTCCAGTCCAAAGGAATGTGGTTGGAAAAGTGAGAGAGTAGGGGAAAGGTGTGCTGGTGGGTGGAGGGGAGTGCTGGAGGTTGGGGAGCTGGAAGTACATGACTTTACAGGCTGTTCAGAACCAACATAGGGGTCAACACTTCATGTAAATCCGGTGACATAGAATGTTTATGCCGAATAAGTGGATATACCTGTAAATTAAGGGCCCGTTAAAAAATAAAAACATGCCCTGGCCAGGTAGCTCAGTTGGTTGGAGTGGAGTCCTCCCCTCATGGTTCACTCCCCAATCAGGGCACACACAAGCAGCAACCAGTGAATGATGCATAAGTAAGTGGAACAGCAAATTGATGTTTCTCTTCCTCTTCCTGTCTCTCTCTCTAAACACACACACACACAAAACAAAATACACACAAAACAATAAAAAGAGCATTTAGTGAATAACGTTGGTGAAATGTCTTGATCCATGTCTCTATCTCACTTGTCTTCAGAGCTATAAAAAACCCCCAAAAAACAAGAGGTGTGGGTGCGAGACTGCACGTGCCATGTGCCTGATCAGCCCCATTGTGTTAGGGGCGAAAAGGAACCGTCAACCGGGAGCTTCCTTTTTCCTTTCCCCGAGGATTAACATCCCATAACGCAGTGGTTCTCAACCTTCCTAATGCCGCGACCCTTTAATACAGTTCCTCATGTTGTGGTGACCCCCAATTTCATTGTTACAAATTGAACATAATTAAAGCATAGTGATTGATCACAAAAACAATATGTAATTATATATGTGTTTTCCGATGGTCTTAGGCGACCCCTGTGAAAGGGTCGTTGGACCCCCAAAGGGGTCGCGACCCACAGGTTGAGAACCGCTGCCATAACGGATGTCACTTGCTTCATAGCACATCTTGACACCATCAACACATGATGACAGGGGCCAATAGTAAGGACCAAATCTTTAACGTTAGGAAAGATAGTTTTTGAGAAAATATCCCTGAAAAACGCAGTATCACCGATAGGAGCTCCGAGAGAAGCGGGTGGGGGAGGAATGCACAGGTGGGCACTCAGTTGTTGACGTCACAACCCGTGGAAGGCGCTGCGCCGTTGCCATGGAGACCGCGCGCTCCCCACGCCTCCTCCGGCGCTCATCGCCCTCCAGGGTTCGGGGAACTGCCGGGCAGCCACTGGCG
>NW_005353629.1:649779-654055 GCF_000412655.1 Myotis brandtii | reverse complement strand
GAACAACTTGTTCAGTCACCAGCGACCCCCGGGCTCCCCTCCAGACCTGCGGCAGCGGTTCCGGCAGGTGAGGGCTGGGCGCCCTTTCCAGGGAGGAACTTGTTCAGTCACCAGCGACCCCCGGGCTCCCCTCCAGACCTGCGGCAGCGGTTCCGGCAGGTGAGGGCTGGGCGCCCTGATTTCCAGGGAATACACCGAGCTGTGTGCTCGCAGGGAGCGAGAAGCATCAAACAAGTTCCTAAATACATTGCTTTCTCCCTCCTCTCCCCCCTCTTTTTTTTTTTTTTTTTTTTTTTGGAGAGGGAGGAGCTGTAGTTTTGTAAAGAATGCATTGAATTTTGGGTTCATCAGAAATTTCATGACAGTTGTTTCTTTTACTTAAACTTTTTTTTTTCTTTTTTAGTCCAAACCTGAGGATATTTTTTCCCTTGACTCCTAGAGAGAGTGGAAGGAAGGGGGAAGAGGGAGGTGAAAGGGAGGGAGGGAGGAGGGGGAGAGAAACAGGCATTGGGAGCCTCCTACTGGGTCTGGAGTCTGGGGCCGAGGTACAGGTTCGTGCTCTTGACCGGGAATCGAACCCCAGACCCTTGGGTCCGAGGACTGACACGCTAACCACGGAGCTTCTTGATGCCGGTTCTGCTCACCCTGCTCTTCAGTCTTGACTGTACCGCCCACCTTGTGCCTGTCCTGTGGTGGTTGTGAGCCAAGAGTCTGGCTTTCCATGCTAGAAGTTATGCCGTTTATGCTTTTGTTGTTTAAGGGAGATGAATGACTGCGAAATGCCTTTATTGTTTGGAGCAGCAAATGCAGATGTTAGAAAAATATTTCGAGGTGTCTAGGGCGCAGTGTGTTTTTCAGCCTTTAACCTGCCAGTAGTCATGATCATGACTTGATGCCTTTCCTGCTGGTGCCGGCCGTGGGTGGAAGGAAGGGAGGGCGCGCAGGGCAGCGGGAGAGGAAGTGGGTTTTCTCTGGGCGGAATAATTTCAGCTCCCCTCTGGGTGTTTGACCTTACAGAACTCATTGTGACCTCTAGCTCCCCTCAGGGTTCCAAGCAGCCGGCTCAAGTCCACTTCCCTTGGGGGGCATTTAAAATCAGACTGAAATTTGACTTCACCTCAAGGCTGAAAAAGAGTTAAGGACCTTTCTCAAATCAACTCCTTGGGCTTGGATGTGATGGGACTAGATATGGAAATGAAATAAATACTGAGCAGATTTTGTTGATGAGAGGAGTGAGCACTGTTTTAACACCCTCCTCCATCTCCTCTCTGTCCCCCTCCTCCAAACCCCCAGCACACAGTTGTTCCAGGTTCTGGCTGAACAATGAATTGAAGGAAGCAGAAGGGAAAGAGTTTTATTGGAAGGGATGGTAATGGTGGAACAGTGCCTGATGGATGAAAGGAGTGTTGTGGAGAGATAGGATTATGTTTTAAATAATCTAGATTAAATTGATTTGCTCTTCCCTTTTCACAAAAGACAAACCTGTGCCTTTAAACAAACTTATAGTTAGCCCAGAGTCAGTTTTGGATTGGTGGGTAGTGAGAGATGAAGGGCACTGTGGGTCTGTTAGAAACGGAAAGGTTCTCACTACCCTTTCAGTGACAGCAGAGGGTTTGCCCGCACTGTTCCAGGCAAAGGAGCAAGTTCCTTATCGTAGATTAACTTTACCAAAATGTTGAGTGCTTTCTGTGGGTCGGGTACAGGGAACAGAGTGCTCCTTCCTTTAATAAGGGTCTGATGGAGAAGGCCTGTGATGAATGGCATTGCTGTGAAAGAGGGTCAGGTAGGACGTTTGGTGTGAGCATTGGGAAGGCATCTAACTCAGCCTGTGAGTACAGGGGACACTTCCTGGAGGAAGTAATGCTTTAGGTCAGATTTGGTGTTCGGGGTTGGTTGAATACACCTGGATGAGGTTTCTAGCACATGCAGAGGCCAGCAGGGATTACAGAGGGTGACAACACTGAACTACAAAGTTTGGCTGAAGCCAAAGGATGAGTGTAGTGGAGCTGGAGCTGAGAGAGATTGGCAGGAACTTATTGTGTAAACCAAAACTTTTTCCTGAAGCCATAGAGACCAATTCAATAATTTTGGCAGGGGAGTGGCATTTCAGTTGTAATAAGTTCTCATTTATTTATTTGTTTTTTGTTTGTTGTAATTTGTTTTTAGAAAGAGGAAGGGAGAGAGAAACATTGGTTTGTTCCACTTATTTATTATTGTTTTTTACTGATTGATTTTTAGAGAGGAACATTCTACTTGTTTATGCATTCATTGGTTGATTTTTTAAAATGTTTTTATTGATTTTAGAGAGAGATGAAGGGAGAGGGAGCGAGAGAGAAACATTGATCGGCTTCCTCCTGCATAGCCTCTACTGGGGATTGAGCCTGCAACCAGGCATGTGCCCTGACCAGGAATTGAACCCGTTGACCTCTCAGTGCATGGTATGATACTCAACCAACTGAGTCACACTGGCCAGGGCCATTGGTTGATTCTTGTATGTGCTCTGACCAGGGATCGAACCCACAATTTTGGCATATTGGGTCGACCCTATAACCTACCGAACTACCCGGCCGGGGCTAGTAAGTTCTCTTTAGTACAGGGTCCAGCTTGTTATTGGTGAGACTAGTTAAAAGGCCATCCATTGCTGTGTCAAAGAGGGAAATGATTAGAACCTGAATCAAGGTAATGATACTGGGACTGAAGAGAAGAGATTTCTGACATTTTAAGGATATCCTGTAAGATTTGATGAATGAATGTTCGTTAGTTAGGTGTGTGTACGTAGGTCTGGGGAATGGAGCTAAAGCTGTGCTATGGATGTTGCTACCGAAAGAGGTATATAAATTAAAAGATAGCAGAGGGCTTAGATAAAACAAAGTGCTGAAGAATACATTTTAAAATACGGAGTGAAGAAAAGTGCAGTCTGTGAAGGAATGGACAGGATAGGAAGAAAACCCAGGATGGAATGTGACAGTAGAAATAGAAAAATTATAAGGAAACGGTAGTCAGGTGTAATATTGCCTAGGTGAGATGTAATATTTTGAAAAGCATGTAAAGTTGAATTAACAATATTGAATGTGAGCCCTGGCTGGTATGCCCAGTGGTTAGAGCATTGGCCAGAGCACCAAAGGGTTGCTGGTTTGATTCCTGGTCAAGGGCACATACCTTGTTTCAGGTTCAATCCCTGGCCAGGGTCTTGTCTTTTCTTCTCTTCTCTTCTTTTCTCTTCTCTTCTCTTCTCTTCTCTTCTCTTCTCTTCTCTTCTCTTCTCTTCTCTTCTCTTCTCTTCTCTTCCTCCCTGCCTCCCTCCCTCCCTTCCTCCCTTCCTCTCTTCCTCTTTCTCTCTCTCTCTTTCTCTTTCTCTCTTTTCTTTTTCTTTCTTTCTCTTTCAATAAATGGATATTTTGACCAAGAATTGAACCATGACCTCCGGGTTCATTTCTCTTCTCTTCTCTTCTCTTCTCTTCTCTTCCTCCCTGCCTCCCTCCCTCCCTTCCTCCCTTCCTCTCTTCCTCTTTCTCTCTCTCTCTTTCTCTTTCTCTCTTTTCTTTTTCTTTCTTTCTCTTTCAATAAATGGATATTTTGACCAAGAATTGAACCATGACCTCCGGGTTCATAGGTCCAGGCTCAGTCACTGAGTCACGCTTGCTGGGCACTCCAACATCATTGATTGAAAAGTCTCTCTCCCAGTAAATTGCCTTTGCACCCATTAATCACTTTTGCTTTCTAAGATATATCTTGCCAGTCTTCTTTAAGAAGTTTCAGTATCTACACTAATAAAAGACAAACATGCAAATTGACCACACCTTCACTACACCTTAAGCCACGCCCACCAGCCAATCAGAGCGACTATATGCAAATTAACCCAACCAAGATGGCGGCCGGCAGCCACGAAGCTGCAGCAAGCAGGAGGCTTGGTTGCCCCAATGATGGAGGAAGCCAAGCTTCCCGCAGTGGGTTCTGAGCTCCACTCAAAGCAACAAAGTTTCAATTATAGAAGGTAAATAAATCCCAGAATAAAAGAAAAAAAGGAGAGGCTGGGAGCTTTCGTCGCCAGGGGGCTTGGCCAGCCTGAAAACAGACCTTAGCCCCTCACCCAGACTGGCCAGGCACCCCAGTGGAGACCCCCCACCATAAAGGGGGTGTGGCCAGCCTGAAAACAGCCATCAGCCCCTTACCCAGGCTGGCCAAACCTCCATGGAGTGAGGGTCCCCAATGGGGGGGGGGGGCTTGACCAGCCTGCAAACAGCCATCAGCCCCTCACCCAGGCTGGCCAGGCACC